>NW_028263375.1:6268059-6538059 GCF_051168715.1 Poecilia mexicana
GCTTAAAGTCCCATATCTTGCTGAAAAGTTACTTGTAAGTTAGGTTTTGTCTTATTTCAAGTTTAGTAAGATACTTGTGCTACAAATTAAATCAAGCTACTTGGTAAGACATGCAATGTTTTTGCAAGGTCTTTTGAGCCAAATGTTTTTAGTGGCCTCCACGTTCACCAAACGGCCTTCGCTCACATGTCTGGTTCACAGCGAGAGGAATGAATGTTTCCATTAGAGGGAAGCTACATGTTTTACTAGCTGGTAGGTTCTGGGTTCAAATCCCAGCTTGACATCTTTCTGGATGAAGTTTCATGTTCTGCCCGTCGATGCTTGAACTGTCTAAAATCTAAAACATGACTTTAGATTTCAGGCGTCTGTATGCATGGCTGTTTGGTGGACCCACATCTCATGGATGCATTGTGATGCTACAACCCCTGGCAAAAAGTATGGAATCACCAGTGTTGGATGAGCAGTCATTCAGACATTTCATGCTGTAAAACAAACTCGGATCAAAAACATGATACAATATTAAGGTCATTCCAAAGTGCAACTTGTTGGCTTTCAGGAACACTCAAAGAAATGAAGAGAAAACATTGTGGAAGTCAGTGAATGATACTTTTATTGACCAAACACAGGGAAATAAATATGGAATCACTCAATTCTGAGGAAAAAAGTATGGAATCACTCAAATTGGAGGTAGAAAAAAGGACACACCCAGTCTATTTCCTTTCCCTAAATGGACACCTGCCCCAGATTAGATGTGCCCGTTAGTGTGCAGATCAAAACACCTGCAGTCATGACACCTTGGAGGGCTGCTGGACGAAGTGGAGTGGCGAGAACCATGACTCCAACAAGAGAAATGTCCCTTGAAACAAAAGAGAGGATTGTGAAACTTCTTGAAGAAGGTAACCCTTCACGCATGGTTGCTAAAGATGTGGGCTGTTCACAGTCAGCTGTATCCAAGATATGGTCCAAACACAAACAGCATGGAATGGTTGTTAAAGCCAAGCGTACTGGTAGACCAAGAAAGACATTAAAGCGTCAAGACAAACAACTAAAGGTCATTTGTCTTGAAAACCAAAAAAGTACAACTAAACAGATGAAGCATAAATGGGAGGAAGCTGGAGTCAATGTATGTGACCGAACCGTAAGAAATCGCCTAAAGGAGATGGGATTTCAATACAGGAAAGCTAAATGAAAACCAGCATTGACACCTAACCATAAAAGAACAAGATTCCGATGGGCTAAGGAGAGGCAATCATGGACTGTGGATGACTGGATGAAAGTTGTCTTCAGTGATGAGTCAAGAATCTGCATTGGACAAGGTGATGATGCTGGAACTTTTGTTTGGTGCCGTTCCAGTGAGATTTATGAAGAGGCCTGCCTGAAGAAAACAACCAAATTTCCACAGTCCTTGATGATATGGGGCTGCATGTCAGGCAAAGGCACTGGGGAGATGACTGTGGTTAATTCTTCTATCAATGCACAAGTTTACATTGACATTTTGGACAGTTTCCTCATCCCTTCAATTGAACAGATGTTTGGAGATGATGAAATAATTTTCCAAGATGACAATGCATCGTGCCATAGGGCAAAAACAGTGAAGGCATTCCTTGAAGAAAGACACATTCAGTCGATGTCATGGCCTGCAAATAGTCCAGATCTCAACCCAATAGAAAACCTGTGGTGGAGATTGAAAAAAATGTTCCACAAGAAGGCTCCAACCTGCAAAGCTGATCTGGCAACTGCTATCAAAGAGAGTAGGCACCAAATACTGTTTGTCCCTCATCAAGTCCATGCCTCAGAGACTAAAAGCTGTTATAAAAGCCAAAGATGGTGCAACTAAATACTAGTGATGTATTTTGAATGGTCTTTTGTTTATGTGTTTTTCATGATTCCATACTTTTTTCCTCAGAATTGAGTGATTCCATATTTATTTCCCTGTGTTTGGTCAATAAAAGTATCATTCACTGACTTCCACAATGTTTTCTCTTCATTTCTTTGAGTGTTCCTGAAAGCCAACAAGTTGCACTTTGGAACGACCTTAATATTGTGTCATGTTTTTGATCCGAGTTTGTTTTACAGCATGAAATGTCTGAATGACTGCTCATCCAACACTGGTGATTCCATACTTTTTGCCAGGGGTTGTACTAATGTTTGTTGTTTTTTTATTAAGAAATATTAACCTTAAAATTATAAAGTCTGCTGCTTGTTGATAGAGAGAGCAAAGCATAAAGTATGTCGGTAACTTTTATCGGATTACTGATGAACTCCAAAATCATAAACATGATGTTTGTTGATGAGTTTTCAGGTCATATGCTTTTAAAAAGCAGGAAAAACTTAAAATTGTATAGTTTTGAGCTGCTGATCACCAGATCAAGCTGATAATGGGAAAGGTGGTCTAATAAATTTCAACCTTAAGCTGGTTGGTTGGTGTATCTGTCACATGGAGATAATGAGAAAAATGAAATGAATGCTTTAGATACTGTTCTGTCAGATTGTTTAAATGTGCAGAAACCCCTAAACTGTCCCTGCGGTTTTGACACCATGATGGATTTGCAGATCAATTTTTAAAAATGGCTCCATGAAACCTTCCAACAACAACGGCGTTAAAGCATTGAACCGACTGAGATCAGATCAGCTTTTCCAACACGGTGATGATGCTGCGTTGACAACAAACTACCTCAGGGAGTTTATCCTCCTCATCAATTATTTATTCCTGCTATTTCCAGCTAAAAGGTGTCTACAGCTTGATTTTCATACCTGCTAAAATTTCACAGTTAGACCAGATGTGGCTCAGCTTTGTTGTTTATGGATAACTGAGACATTATTTGGTTTTGTTTACAACCCAAAGATGCTTAGTAAGAGGAGAGAAGTTGAACCGTAGAGAATATTTGGAATCGGATGCGAGACTCATGTAGTTGTACAGTGGACATTTTATTTACTCATTATAGAATAGAATAGAAATATTCTTATGTCATACAGTGGGGAAATTCAGGTATAGCATCAGATTTTAGGCATGTAGATTCACACAAAAGATAAAAAGTCATGAAAACAAACAAAATAAATGAGGAATAATGATGCACCATACAGTAAGGACAAAATTATAATGTTAAAATATTAGAAATGTCGACCTCCAATCCAAGGAATGTGGAACTTTAAAAAAATTGCATATACGTCGAAAAGCAATAAACTATTTCCAATATATGAAAAATATAAATTGTGCAATCTTTACTTGTATTAAATAAATGTGCTTTTTGTAAATTGGATTTTTTATTAAATCATGGCTGACCTTTCTTCCACCTCTGCAGAGCTTCACTTTATTCTTTTGCTCTGACTTTTCTGAAAGCACCAAGACCTCTTAAGAGTTAGCCTGAAGCCATCCTGTGTCAGCTGTTTAGTGAGTCTCTGCATTACTGATGGGTTAACCTTTAAATCCACTTTCCATATAGGAATTGCTTCAGTGGATTCAGACAAAGCTGGAGAGATGGCAGTATGTGTGTGTCTGCTTGGCAGTTGCAGTAAAGATCCGGTTCTTCTATCGCTCAGAAACAGAATAAATGGCACTAAGTTTCACATGTTGCTGCGGAGAAAAGACAACTCCAACAGAGTTTGTTTAGTTCCCCAACATGACTGCAGTTTGTACTCCATCTAAGGACAAAGTGTAAGAAATAAAGGATGCAACGTCTTCTGAACTAGAGCACAAATACTTTGGAGAAACACTCGGCATCTCTACGGACTCTTGAAGACAGAAACGCTGCACCATAAGGGGAAAATGGGATGAACAGACGGACGGGATGAAGCGACGGGACAGAAAACTGACAGAAAGCAGTGTTTTTTTTTTTGAGGTGGCAAACAGACTTTCTTAGGCTTTCTTCTTTAAAGAAACCCTGATGAATCTCTAAGCTTCCCTTTGGGTCACCAACTCTGAACCTTTCTTTGTTCATAAAGAAACTAAAAAAATTGGCCAATGAAACTGTCCAGATAATATGTGACGAGCAGGAATGGCTGACGAGCAAAAGGATTTGACCAAACTGGGAATGCTGGATGCTGGTGAAATCAGAAAGATAAACCTGGTCATTGATGGTGGTTCAAACAGTTTTCACTGAAGGCAAGTGATGAGCGCCACAAAATCTGTAGATCAAAAGACAGAAGAGAAAAAATCTTACCGCACACTTTAAGACAAATCCAGTTCATATCCAGAGATCTGACAATCTAATCCACTACTGTAGATACAATAATTGATAACCATTTGTTTAAGAAAGCTCAGCCATTGTGGAGGATCGTCTGATGTTAAATTTGTCCTTGGAGTTCTGTTAGACCAAAAATCACGAAATTGTTCCCAGTTCTTGGATAAGTAACCATTTTTTTTAATTTATTTTATGCCTATTAATAATCAATTATTGATCAATAATCAAAGGATTAGAAATGTAAATTTCAGGGAATGACAAACTTTCATATTTTAGCTGTTTTGTTCAAGGTGAGCTGAAAAATGTTTGATATATTTTCCACAACAAATAAAAACGGTTCCTGATGTTAATAAGAGTAGAAATCAACTGGGAGTTTATTTATAACCTTTTAGGTTATAGATCATTACACCTGGTGTGTGTGTGTGTGTGTGTGTGTGTGCGTGTGTGTGCGTGTGTGTGACGGATCCTTTCCAACCAGGTTAAGAAGGTCACCATGTGGACTGAGCTTTTTATGCGCTCACACACACTCCCAATTGGATGTTTGAAGCTTGTTTGTGTGTTTTTTGGAGTGTGTGTTGCTGTTTGAAGTCCTGTGCTCTCTTTGATGCCGCCCCCTACTTTCCACCTTTATTTTCAGCATCACCTCATCGTCTCTCCGCCTCCTCGGTCTGTCATTCCTGGGTTTTTTTTCTTTTCTTTCCTCCTTCATCATGTTTCTCATCTTTTTTTCCTCCTGCTTTGACTTCCTGTTCTGTCTTTTTTCAGCCATTGTCATTTAATGTCTTGTCTTTTGGCAGGTTGGTGCAGCTGAGAGTTATTTCCTCAGATTTCCGACATTCATCTTTTGGACTTTCTATTCTCACAGCTCTGCAGATGGGAGGTGACGGGCTGGAATGAACTGCCTCAGTTTGAAGCCCTGGAGTGATGAGGAGTGATTTACTCAAAGATACACACGTTGTGGATTTTAGAGGATAAAATAGTGAACCACAGAGCAAGAACAGAGAGAATTTTCGGCATTGTTAGAGTGAGATTGTCAGAAATGAAGCGTATCCTAGCAACAGGGAGGACCGTGATCCTACACCTGAGATCAGGGATGCTGGTTGTATCAGTGTTGTCTTTGTTCCACTATTGCTGCAGGTTAGGGTCTAAAAATGCCAGGTTTTTATTTTTACTGCAACATTTCTCTGATGAAGCTTTCCCTGCTCAGTTCCACTGTTCCCAGTTCCACTGTTCCCAGTTTCTGTTCCCTCTTCTCCTCTGACTGGTTGGCTCCGCCCCCTCTCTCAGTCCTGCTGCCATGCTCTCTCTGCTCCCTCAGTCCAAAGACTTGTAGGTTTTATGATCTGGACTGCCTGCTGGTGTGAGTGTGTGTGAGTGTGTGTGTGTCCCAGTCACTGTGATAGCCTGCCAACCAGTACAAACTGGGATGAAATCGAGCATCCTACCAACTCTGCTGGTAAGCAGCTCAGGAAATAGATGAAAGAAGTAAATTAAAGCAATCATTTGGTTCTCTTTTATAATGCATCTTTTACGCCTTTAAGTCCTCAGAAAAACTAAAATTAGATTCTTGGAAACCTGAGAAGCTGATTTTGACAACAACAACAACAACAACAACAAAATAAAATACATAATTTCAATGGATGAAAATGTAAACTTTTATCCACCCAGAAACATGCATTTGATGTTCTTAGGCAGGGGGAAGGAAGCTGGACCAGGCAATGCTGACCTCCGTTTCAAACAAATAGTTATCAAAAATTTATATTATGGTTTTTGAATTGTTAATGTGAATCTGTTTGAAACAAATTACCTGAAATTTAGAAACTGAGGTGATAAATGGGTCATAATATTCTAATATTCTCTTAATTTACAAGCTGACAACATTTTTTGACTGGATAAAGGTTTTATTAAAATATTTAGCATATTTTATGTTTCTGCAGCCCTGGTGACTCACATTGTGACATTATGTGTGTATATATGACAGCACTGCTGAATTACTCATTGAGTTGCTCATTTGCATAAAAGTAAAGCAGTGGGATGATTGAAGTGATGCACCTGACAGGATCGTTTCTGCGTCTGGAGCAGAGGTCAGAGTCGCTCTGAGATCCACTCACTCAGCTGCAGCCGCCCGTTTTAATGCTTTCCCTTCTGTTTGTGTGTCGGTGAACCAGCAGTGCATTTAAATAGGAAAGTCTGTCAAAGTGCATAACATCAGGAAGACTCAGAGTGGAGCCTTAAGGGAAGAAAACACACACTCACACCCTCGTACAACCAGTCCAGAAATCGCCTGGTAGCATCTTTCTGACTCGCTCTCTCCATCTCACACACACACAGACACACACAGGTGTAAGTCACAGCCTGACTCCCTCAGCAACCAGACTGGTGCTGCCAGCATCACATGACAGGCACATGGACCCGTCTCACCACGCCGAGCCACAACACCGCACTAAGAACAGAACCATGATTCCTTGCTTCTGTCCTCCACGGTTACCAAGGCTGTCGATCACAGATGCTGGTTTGCAAAACACTTTTGTCTGTGCAATAAAATTTTTAAATCTAAAAAAAAAAAAAAAAAAAAATCACATGCAGAGACAGAAGGAAATGAAATGTAGCTGTAATTATAGAGCTGCAAAATAAGATCGCATAGGAAAAAAAATGTTTTTTTTAACCTGACTTACAAGCATCAGATATGCACGAGAAACGTCCCTGGTTCATTTTGAATTGTCCATGTCACCGTGTCTTATCATAGTCATATATTTAAATTCACATTAATTGTGTATATTTATATGATGCATCCCAATAATCAAACGAGTCCAGTTTAGTTTCAGTCATAATCCCATTCAGACAGTTCATTTAGTTCCTTCCAGCTCCTCCCATTCACAGCTCAGAATCTGAAGCCCTGCAGAGAAAAATGCTAATAAAGTTTTTTTTTCCTGCTGATTTTTGGTCACCAGAAGAACAAATCGTAAATTTCCTGGCATTCATTCTTTTGTGACTTTGTAATTCATTCAATTTTCATGCTTCTCAGTTTCCGACCCATAAAACACCAGCAGCAGAGACGTCAGCAACAACTGACTGAACAAACGCTGATAAAAAGACGTGGCCACAACACTAACTGACTCAACAGTCACTGCTTTTGGGCTGTTTGTGGTCACTTTTAATGGAAAGCATTTTTGTACATCTCATTTGGTAATACGTCTGCATGTGGGGGCGGTGGGACCCAGTTCCTTTTGGAAAGCAGAAGTTTTTGACCTTTTCAAAACAGGAGCCTTGGTTTTTATGATGGCTACTCTAAGAAAGAAGGGTGAATGTAAAAAACCAGATGGATCTTCAGGTTCTATTTAACCAGTGTGTGACCACGAGTTTTAGCCAGAGGAGAAGATGACATTTTTGTGGTTTTGTACTTTTCTCCCATTCATTTATGAGGCCTTTGTTTGCTAAATACATAATTTGCTATATTTCCAATGTGTTCAACCATCCGATCTAATAAACATCAAGCTAAAGTTTATAGCAGAATGAGCTGTTTGGTATTTGCAGAGAAAATTTAGTATATTTTTCATGATCACAACCAACATTTTAAACTTTACTGCTAAACCCCCAAAATGCTTAAGTTCATGGAGAGTGGTGAGAAAGCTGGTGTGATGAAAGTCACAAACATGCCTGTGATCAGTCATGAAGCTGCTTCCATTTATGAGTCTAACAGAGGAGGTTTTTTGAAAGGTGCATGCAGACATCAGGGATTTGGTTCTCAGGTGCTCAGAGGCAGGAAGACAACACAACTTCAGTCTCACGAGAGAAGGAAGAGGGAGCAACAGAGACATGAATTATTCTCCCTGAGGTGGAAAAATGATGAAAGAAGGGATGGAGAGAAGAAAAGACCAAGGAGCTGGTCTTCTGGGGTTAGTGCGCTGACACACAATGCTTCACCGCTACGTCCCTGTGAGCGTTTGGAAAGAGAGGATCAGGCTAAGAGAGCCTGAATTCCTGTTTCCTTCCCTCTGCTAAACTGCAGAATATCATCACTTTCTGCTTTGCTTTAAATGACAAATAAAGCATGATGCTGCTTCCCAATGTGTGCACACTTAAGGTGCAGCGACACAAAATCCCAGCCTTAAACCGTTTGCATTAAGTTAAGCTTCATTCCCTGCAGACATCCATGTAGAAAAAAAATAGAACATGGCCAAAGCAGCAGGATTAAGTTTATCTGTTGCTGCCTTGGAGCTGCTTGCTAATAATTAGTCAATTCTGTTCACAAGGTCTTCCTAACGCCGCTGGAATACAAATGGAAACTATTTGTAGCGTTCATTGTGGACTGATATTCCTGCATTGTTGTTGCTGTCAACCAGCCGCTGGTGGAGCTAATTAGGCCGAGCTAAAAATAGTCACCTACCTTTAAGATGCATGCAGAATTTTCATCATGTGAAGCCTACAGTGAGTAAAGCTTTCACGGGATTCACTGGTGTTTCATTTAGCCATGGTGGTAAAATGACCGGACTGGTGGTTCCACCAGAACAACTTTCACCACTGCTACACGTCTGAATGTCTATGCCAAGATGGCTTGAATCTCAAAGATTACAAAAACCTTTTATGAGGGACATTTCCATTGCATCTGACAAATTTTCAATGGCTTTTTAATCTGAGGACCTGTCGGTCCCTAACCTGGTAGAAACCAGCCCATTGTCCCTTGATTGGTTGGCTGCCTATATGTCTTAGCAAGCAGTTGAACAGATGTGGCTTATAGTGAGTGCAGATGTGCTATCTAGTTCCATACTTTAGATATCTTACCAAATGGACTTTAAAGCGTTTTATTGTTGCAGTTTAATGAAAGGTCTTGTCTTCTTCAAACGTTATAGATCGTCCTTTGGTTTCCACATGCAACGCTCTGATAATCATCCCCTTGTTTACATGTTGGTGATCTAACAGCTGCAGATGTGAAACAGCCCACAGGAGTAACTGATGTACTGATTCTAAAATTCAGCCATTTAACCAGTTCTACTTGGTTCTTTGTGTGTAAAAATGACTTTGATGCTCAACTCACTCGGCCTGTTCACCTGCATAGTAATATAGCCAACATTTCTCAGCTGTGTTGTGTAACAACTTGCATTTTCATCATGTCAGAAGTATTAGTTTTATGATTGTCAAAAAAACATTTCTACAATTAAACAGTACAGCCAACTGAAAAAATACTTTTAAAGTAGGGATGTAAACAATGTAAGTTGATTAATTGTTTATTAGATTAAAATTTGTTGCAGTTGATCAACTAATAACGTCCACTTAGTCCCTATAATGTTGTAGCGTGGCCACCTCTGGTCATCCTTAAGTGGAGCCAGTTGATACAGAAATAAAGATGGCGGGCCCATTCCAGTACAGAAAAGAGAAGTGGTTAGAAATGGTTTATTCAGTTAATATTTAATACAGCTGACACAAAATAATGTTGAAATGTTATTGTTTTTTCTTTCTGTACCACGTTATGTAAAGACGGTAGTCCCTCTTGATACCAGAGAAAACTTTGGTTTTTAAGAAAATGTCTGCTTATCAATTAATCGATAAGATTAATCAACTTTAGATCAAATCATTAACTGATAACTTGCGTTCACCAAATCATTTTTTGAAGTGTTATTTAGTGACGTGGCGTCTCTGTAAGTCTAGAGGTGTCGGTTATTTATCCTCCTCTTCCAACCCGGATGTGACCCCTGGAGAAACCTTCAAACAAACCACATCAGTTTTCCGGCGGCTCCTGCCAGCGGGATGTCAGATGAGCCCTGATAAATGCTGAATGGTAACTCTAGTGTTCCTCTGGGCATGCTTTCAAGACAAACTACTGACAGGGAGTTTTCATAACAAGCCCCCCAACGCCAATCTGCAGCCATGCCAGGCTGCGCATTCCCCATAACTGAGGATAGGAATTCCTCCAGCTGCCAGCGCAGCGAGTGAAACTATTGAGTATTTGAACATTTACTGTCACATCTATGTTGTCTTTACAGTTTCAGACCCTTTCAGTGGAAGTCCTGTGTGTATTGAACCTCTGTCATGTAAATCCTTCATGCTGTTCAGACTCAATTATATCAACCTCAAAATAGAAACAGAGATAATTAAAGTGTCTCGGTCTGCTGTATCAAGAACTGGGCCTCTTAAAGGTCCATTCTGCTTTTCCAGTCTGGACTGTGGCATTCTGGGAAATGTCTGTCTAAAATATGTTTGGATGAGTGTTGTCAGGGGTTACGTTTGGCCCTCATCCTGTGTGTGTGCAGCATGATTGCAGAGAGAAAAACCCTTTAATTTCCTGAGCTCCCATTTCTATTTCTTCTCTTGCTGTAATTTTGTTGCTGGGTTATATAAACATTTCCTTGAACTCTCTCTGTGTTTTACACACACACACACACACACACACACACACACACACACATACACACACACACACATACACACACACACACACACACACACACACACACACACACACTCGGGCAGATCCCTGGGATTGTTTTATGTATCTGTGGGCCTCGTAGAGAGAAACTCAGACGTTTGAATCTGTATTGGTGCCAGTCTCCAGCTGTCACCGGGCGGAGAGGCGGGTTGCACCCCGACATGTTGACAGTCCATCACAGCAGAAGGCTGGAGTGGTAAAGACATTACTGGCTGTAAAATACTGAACTAAAAAACAAATAAACCTGTGACTGACAAAATATCTCCATAAATTTTTTAAAAATATTTTTATAGTTTTTATTTGAAATGTACTGCTCTTCATACAACTGAAGCTAAGCAGAAAAAGGAAATTATGTAGATCATTTATTGATGGGACGTGATTAGAAACTGGGGAGTCTTTGGCTTGTGATTAATTTGACTTAATTAATCACATTTTTATCAAATAGCAGTTTTTCACACAAAATAATTATTTTTAATTCAAATAAATGAGTTTGACAACTAAATCTATAAAGATAGATAATATTTAAGTATTGTCTGTTTGCTGTGTCTTTGCTTCATGCTGTGGTTCATCCAGATTCAGTCACATTCAAACTGCAGCTCGATTCGTCATATTCTCCAGAATGATTTAACTACGTTGGGTCAAAAAAAACCTCCAAATGACTAAAGCTTGCAGAAGAGGGTTTGTGCCGTGTAGTTCTATATTCAGAACCGCTCCACCTTCTTTCCGCTGCAGAACTCTTTCTGGCCCGTGATACTGCGGCTCTGCTGACCCCTGCCTGCTTATTTTAATCCCAATATCGAGGAAGGAATCCGCAACAGTTTAACATCTTTGAATTTATTTCCTTCTCATATTTCTACTGACCTGAAAAAAGTAAAAATTGGTTGATTGAATGGATTCTGGCGCGGTGACGCATCTGGATCAGGATGGCCACGCCCTCAGAGCGATCAAACACTTTTTCTGTTTTAATTAATCAACATGACCACGTTAAAGTATCAGCCCTAAAATAATAGTAATTTATGGAGTAGATCATATCCATGGCTGCATTTCAGCACTTTGCAGGAAACCAGAAAAAACAAACTGAAAAAAACATTTTTTTTATTCATATTACTAGTACACTGGATGGTTTTTTTCTTTCTAGTACCACAAATTGTCTTTTTATTTTTGTCCATCAGTGCTGACTCACTACCTAAACTGGGAATACTAACAGTCCTGCACTTAGAATGAGTCACATCAGGCAGAATTATCCAATCATCTCTGCAGCTCCTCCCGATGTAAACAACAATACCTTTTCACAACAAAAACATCGTCTGTGGATGAGTCCGTCACATCATCTGACTTATTATTTTGATTATGCTGATGTGCTTCACCGATCCTCCCTGAAGGTTGAGCAGTTCAGGGCGGCCTGTCCGGTCAGGTCAGAGCAGCCCGATCGTCTCAGATTAACGGTGGACGAGATGATGGGCGGTGATGTCGGAACCGTTAAAAACCATCGAGTTGTTTCCATGAGAACGACTCCGGCGCCTTTGTTCTGCAGAGTTCTGTATTAAACGTCAGACTTCATGTAAAAACTATAACATCTGCAGACGACGTGCGAGTCCAGCTGCACACAGTTTACCTCGCACTCATGCACACAAGCAGCAACACGGTCAGCGCTGATATTTCTGCTGCACAGATGGAGAGCAGCAAAGAATATCGGTCCGAGAAAAAGAGGAAAAAAACGAAGCGAGGATGAAGAAACAGAGTAACAAATACCAGCATGAGCTGCATTTAATAGATGCATAAACTCTATTTCATCCAACAGAGAAGCTCTTTGTGTTTCTTTCCTGGGAGGGAAAGGAGTTAATGAAATTAAAGGGGAGTTGTACTTTCTCTTATTGCTCTGTTATTTTTGTTTGTCTTGTCCTTTTACTGCATACCGGACGTCTGCATCACATGTACATCATTTAGATTAAACACAGAATCAGCTGACTAACAGTAACATTCCTGCTTAAAATGAAGAGACTTTTTGGGTTCAGATTCTATTGAACCCAAAGCCCAGTGGTCAAAAAGAGCTTTGACTGGTTGTTTCTGAACGACTGCAAGGAGACTTTATTCAGAGTCTGTCGCTCTGCAGCTTTTAGTTTCCTCGTCTTTATAAATAAGGTTGTCTAGAATGTAATAATATTAAAGATAACTAGGCTGGCAAGGAGTTTAGAAAGTCCAGAGACCATCAGAGTGCCAGACGGCATAAATATGTCTTTATCATCATAAAACATTTACAGCTTGTTTACGCAATAATAGTCAGATTGAATTGAACATCCACATAAAACTATAGCAGCATGAAAATTACAGCAGCAGCTTGGAGGGTTGAGCTAACCTGTGAGCTGATGTGATAAAGTTTTCACACCTCCATGTTGGGTCAGGATGGACCGACACGCTGCAGCTCATAATGTTACATAGCTTTTAAGTTCAGCCCCTTTTACTCCTGTACCACTAAATAAAATCCAGTGTGACTTAAAAAAATCAGATAATTAGTTAATTCATTTAAAAATACTTTGTTTATTCCAAAGGAAAATGAAATGTTGTCTATGAAACTAATCGTGACATTTTGTCATCATATGAGAGCAGACCTAAACAATTTGCCAAATTTAAAGTCGGCATCGATGGATATGTTGATGTTACAAACATTAAGTTTACCACCAGGTCTGGTTCAGTAAATGGAAATAAAAATATTTCTCAGCTGTTTTCTTTAAGTTTCTGAAAGAATAAACAAACGCTTCTTTCTTTTTTTTATACTTCAGCTGACTTTTATCAGCTCTGAAAGCAGAGAGTCGAGGTCCGAAATTATCTCTATGAAAACCAACAAACTGCTGGAATCTGACCAGCCACATGACTTTAATACGGTTTTATAGCGACATGTGAATCATTAGTGTCTTGAGTGAAGAGATTTTGGGTGTTAATTGGGCATTTGAAAAAGAAATGGTTTGTTTTAGTCCCTGTGAGTGGTTCTCCCGGCTGTTTGCCGTGTAATTGGAGAGAAAACGCCGTTCAGCGACCTCTGGAGCTGCTAGACGTCTGAAGAGAGCGCGAACATCACTTCATTAATGTTGGGACCGAAAACACTGCGACTTCCTGCAATTCCTAACTAAACAGCAACTTATTAAGGTTAGGTTTCAATCCTTTCAGAGGAAATTAGAAATGTTGATACATGAGAATATTTACCTAATTCCTTACGACTTGGCTCTTGATTTACTGGCGTCTGTTGCAGTTCAGCTCAGAAATCTTTGTCTTTAACAATCTAAATTGTTATTAAATTATACAGCAGTAGAAAGCAAACAATCCTGTAACATCAGCATCAAAGTGACAGCTCACAGCTTCACAAGCTCAATCAAACATGTAAAAACAGCTTTAATTTGTTCAGTCAGCGTAATTAAGAGTATAAAAGCCAATGAAAAATAAATAATAAAAAACTGAAGCTGACAAAAATAATAAGTTCACTACTTTGGTCAAACATGTAAAAATAAACTGCAGCAAATGTTCTTTCAAATGATTCATAAAGGTCAATTAGTTTTTCTAAATATAATGTAAAATAAATAAATAAAGCATGACATCCTCAGAGCAGAAAGCATAGAACTAGACTGAATAGATCTGCCCTGGTGGATCGGGAGCTTTGTCACTGATACCTGATCTAGAGTTTTTATCAATATTAGAACCGATATAGATCTTAACACCTGACCAGTTTCTCCCTAATTAAATGTTTAAACCTCTCTGAATACATCGGTAGCCTTAGAACCAGTCGGCCTGATTAGTTCAGTCCAAACCTGAATGAGGGTCAGAAACGACTTCCTGTATTTCTGTCGTGTGTGTAAAGTTGGAGTCGGAGGAAAAACCTGACTGTGTGTCTAATGCAGCTGTGGGGCTTCAGATATTACCGACGCTTCATCAACATTTACTCATTACCAGCATTTTACTCATTACCAATCACTATGAAATAACTTGTGGCATTATTACCTACCTGTGTGTGTGTGGAGGTGGATGGGAGTGTTTGCACACTGCTTTGGCATTTGGAGGGAAATCAATGTCCTGCTGACTACCGCTGCTAATTGAAGGTTAGCAGATAGCATCAGCATGTGTCTCTTCTCTTTCTTTCTGTCGTTCTCCTCCTCTCTTTGCCCTTCTTTCTTCCTGTCGTCGGTCGATAAAGCCGTATTTTTGTCCACTGTAACTTCTTGTGTTTTAATATTTAGAAAGTGAATGTTTTGTCCTGGTTTGTGTGGGATATCATCACACAAACCAGATTAAAAGGTGATTTAGCTACTAAATCACCTTTTAATCAATCCCGTGGGTCCTTAAGCAGGCTTGATATTTTTGGATTTCTGAAATACACAGTTTGTTTTAGAAACTGTAAATGACTTGATCATTTCTGTCTAAATTAAAACTAGAACCCAACAACGATGAGGTGAAAGGTCACTTTATTCCAGCAGCTCACCATGATTAGTTTGTTCTGGGTGTCCTACATTTTATATCAACCAGCTGCTTTATGTAAATTATTTACATTCATACATTAACTGGAAATTCAGAAAAACAAAAGCTTGGAAGTTGTTTTTATTTCTTTTATTATTTTGTTGCTGTCCTGAATATTCCAGTTCAACCCTGACTGTTTAGGTTTTCGTGTGTGTGCATGTGAGTTGTGTGTGTGTGTGTTTGGAATGTAAAGCCAAATAAAAGTTGCAGCAGAGAAAAACTCTCTGTTGCAAAAATGGTGTCATGTCAACCCAACATTGTGTGTGTGTGTGAGTGTGTGTATCATATCTGCATGAAAACAGCGCACTCGGATGGTAGCCGATTAATTCTTAGGTCTGTTGTTGCTATGGTAACAAGGACACCTGAGAGAGGAGAGTGAAGGAGTGGGAGAGTCGAGAATGATCAGTGCTGATGTGGAAAAATAAAGATGAGGGAGGGAAGTGAGAGAGACGGACGGATGGACGGATGGACGGATGGATGGATGGATGGATGGATGGATGGATGGATGGATGGATGGATGGATGAGGCAGCTGACAGAAAGGAGGGCAGGAAGCACAGTCCTCCATTTTGAGCTTGTTAGTGAAAAACATAGACACCCCGTCCCCACTGCTGGTCCACCTCCTTCCACTAATTCATCTTTCTTTAATTATTAACTCCATAAAAAGCTGCATCTGGCCGAACATTAATAATTCATCTCTAAATGGGGTGTCCCCTGCGTTCGCATTTAAGGTGGAGTTTGGGCTGGAAAACGTTGCGTTCACATGAGAAACATCGATGTTGTCCTTCATATTTTACACTTTGTGTGCCATTTTTCTCAAAGCCTTCCTGCTTTAACCAGTTTCATTTCCTGTCCATCTTTTTATCCACACATTTAACAAATCCTGTCAACGGCTTCAACTGGTTCTGCAACTGAACTAACAATAACACCTTTCAGACTGAAATGAATTCAGATTGTTGCACATTAATTGACCAGAGAAATGACTAATCAGTCTAGCAGCTCAAACATTTGTTGCTTCGTTACAAATAGCAAACTTAAATGTTGGTAACTGTCTGTAGTGGAGGTGTAAAGATTTATTAAATAGTTTGGATCAACAGCTGTGACGTATTTAAGTTTGCAGCTATTACAGGTGGTTGATGAAGTTTCTGATTCACAGCTTGTAATTTGGTACTAAATTAAAGGGCTATTTCTGTGTTTATAGCTCTACTTGACTGCATCTCATCAGAATCTTGTGTATTTAGATTAGTCAGACTAACTGGATAATTATGCCCTGAACGCAGCCTTTCCAAACTGCACATTCAGGTTCATTTTCCCTCTTTTCTATTTGTGACAACATAAAAAAATCTGGACTTCTGATTCTTACTTGCCCTAAGAAACACTTTATTTATCAAAGCTGGACTGAAATATTCCACAGTGATTACAGATGTTTTTGTGCTTTATGAAACCTCTACATAAAACATGGAGCTTATACAGTCTAACTTTAGTTTAAACCCGTTTTCACAAAGTTAGTTGTTCTTAACGTAAACCCATTGCTTCAGTGCTGGAGTGCAGCCCATCGGAACACCGGCGTCACACACGGCTGTCATGGCCGCCGTGGCCGTTGGGTTTGGCTTCAGGGTTTAAACCCAACAAGGAGGCGTTTGATCCATCCTGATTTTTCCACACAAACCTCCTCGCTCTACCGCTCCACTTCTGTCTGTGTTTCCTCTCAAGTGCTTCTTCTCTTGATAAGCTCTTGGAGAAAGACTCCAATGAGTGCGTGCTTGTGTGCGTGCGTGTTCGTGTGTGTGTGTGTACGTGTGTGTGTGTGTGTGGTGACATAACATGGGCCCCAATGTGTTTGGACTTTTAATGAAAGGCTTGTTGGAGGCTCCCTCTCCTCTTATCAACCAAGTATCCTTCATTTCCCTGTTTCTCACGTCTCCCTTTCACTGTCTTCTCTCTGGCCCTCCTTTTATCCGTCTGTGAATCATCCCTCTCTTCTTTAAACCAGGGATTGAAAAGAGAATAAAATGTATCCTTGGAGAGTGTCTGCACACTCAAACATACTGCATGTTATGTCTGAGTGAACAGGTTCTTGTTTTCAGAAGGGAAATATGCTGGAATCTGTTTTCATCTGAATAATCAAACTGATTTTTCTGTAAATTATGTGAGTGCTGCAACATTACTGTTCAAAGGAAGATAAATAAAAAAATACTCTTATGATGATGTCTAGATAAATTTTACCAGCTCATTAGAAAAACTGCAGATTTGTTCAGGTGCAACACAGATCACAGAAAAGAAAAGCTTAACGACGACTTTGTTTAGGAAATACAAGAAAAACAAGCATACTTACAGAAAAGTGAATTTATGGGGTGATCCAAATTCATTTTCAGTTTAATACATTTCAGTTAAAAGTCAGATATATTTACACTTATACATAAATTGGGATAATCCTGTTTTTTTTAAAGTTTTTTATTTGATTTAAATCCACTGCATCGGTGAAAGAAGGTGCAGCACATTTTTTCTTTATGTGTGGGACTCCTTAAAAAAAAATAAAATAAAAAACTGCAATAGTCAGATCAGACCTGAAAGAAAACAGGAAATCTGTGTTGGAATGTAGGAAAACCCAGGCCTGTCATGATAACAGATTTTGTTGGATGATAAATTGTCTTGGAAGTTGTATAAATATAAAGGTAATGTCATAATAAGTAAAACAAACCGAACCGAGGGCAGAGCCCTGAGGAACACCATCATTTACACCAAGTGATGAGGAATCATTATTCATTTCTTTCAGAGAGACATGAATCACGCCTGTCTAAAGTGGCACTTATTTGCAATTCAAACCAGAGTGGAGCATTTTTTACAGAGCTTTTCAAACAGTGCAACATTGGTCTTGAATGTATATTTAAAATCCTTCCAGATTGTTCTTTTTTACTGGCTATGTTTTATTTGCAGAGTATGAATGAGAATCCACTAAAACAAACCGGCAGAAGCTCCGACTGTACAGCCTGAGACGGTGTTGCTGTGATGCTGAGGGTGACGCACACAGGAAGTGCTGCTAGGTAGAAGAAGAGAGCAGGACCTTGTGCCTGCATGTTTTGTCTTTGGGTTTCACAGCTATAGTGCATCCTGTATGCATGCTGTCATGCATACAGTAATATGCCTCAGCACTGATGTTCCCTCTGACCGCGGCGCTCGGCCCGTAGCTGCTTCGCTTCACTATTCTTCATCCTTACACCTCAGAGAGAGAGAGAGGGAGCAGCTTGAGTAATGGGCAGAGTGGTGAGAAAGAAATGGAGGAAAATGGAAAGGGAAAAAAAAGATGGAAGATGTGCTGTTAAAGCGGCTACTCAGTCGAGCAGCAAGTCCATCACCACAGCTTTCTGGTTTCGTACTGCAGAAAGTTCAGCCTACAGGGCGCTGACAGGAGCACACACACACTGTGCGCACACACACACACACACACACACACACACACACACACACACACACACACACACACACACACACTACGCACACACATGCTTTATGATGGTACAGTGAGTGTTAAGAGCAGCATTTCCTGGGTTCAGATCCCAGCTGTTCTCCTACAGTATGTAGGTTTTCTCCAGATACTCCTTTTCTCCCACAGTCCTTAGCCATGCATTTTTAATTCTCCTTCATATCTGCTGTTAAGCCTGCCGCAATAAACAATTAATTTCATGATAAATTAAAATGAGCTTGATAATTTCCAAATTTTGTTTACAAGATTACAATCCATTTTATTTATGGTTTCAGTTTTAAGTTTATTTCTGTTTTATTTATTGTTTTTGGTTGTTTTTGTTTTGTTTTGGATATTTAACATATCTTGCAGATCCAGTGTTAAGTGTTCTTCAGAAAATTAGAGTTTATTGATCTTTGAGAGGGCAAACTTGTATTATTACACCATTATCAATATATTACTTGTAAATAGTCTCAAAACAACAGTATTATTATTTATCGCAATAATTATTGGGAAAATATCTTATTTTTTCTTAATTATGGTGACAGGCCTATTCGTTGTGTGAATAGTTGTTTGTTGTTCCTGTGATTTGTTGGTGACATCTGCAAGGATTATGGCGAAACCAAAAACATATTGATGGACTGCAGCTGCTGAGCCATGCTAAGATTTTGATTTGTGGAGTTAGAAAAACCTCATACTGCTCTACAATAAATTCTGCAAAGGTGCAAAATATTTCCAAATATTTTTGATCAGTGGAACAAGACATTTTAACTTGTTTCAATGACCAACAATTTGTGCTGGGTGCTGACTGTCTGGGTGTTCAGGTAGCAAAAGGAAGTGAAGTAGTGATATTGTTTTTTTAGGAAATGATTACCGTTTCTTGCCATGAGATATTGACTATATTGGTTCTTTGGATGTAAAATTAAAAAATAAATGTACGAGCAGCTTTCAAGCTACCAAGGTAACATTTAAACAGTAGCCACAGTGTTACTCCATATGCTACATACAATTTAAACTTGAGAATAAAATTTTCCTGTTTTAATTTGGTTACCATAACAATTTCTTTCAAAATCAAGAGAAAGATAATTAGTTAATAGGATATATTTTTTTATTCTTTTACTTACTTTGAATTTAGAATTTGCAAGAATTTCTTTAAACTGTACAGAACAGGACAAACTTTTGGACATTGTTGCCGTAATAGTTTGGCCTGGTCCTCCTGACAGAACCGCTGTAACTGGATCAGGTTTCCAGGCCCATCTCCTCATTTCATCTACTTTAAGAACTGAACATGTAAGTGAATCTTCCTCAGTGCAGACAGAACATCTGCATAGTCTGAGTTAAAACTCTCATGCCATGGCAACTTATAAAATCTTAAATGGTGGGGCGCTAGCTTGAGATTAGATTATGTGCTACAATATCAGATGTTTAGAAATACAAGGCTTTAGAAAATTGATGAACAAAACGTATAAACATTTGGTTTCAAAAGAAATAAATACCCTTGTCACTAACTTATTATTGCCTTAAAAATGTAATTAATCTCTCAAATTTTAGCTTAGCATCATAGAGACACTGACCTGTTTTCATATGAACAAGACTCACAACATGCATTTCATTCTGCCTGCCGTTTAATTATCAAAAGCATTAATATGTTTCATTTTCTTCCACCATCTTACATGTTAAAGCCTGCTCTCTCTCATGCTCAGGTTGTAACTGTTTTCAGGGACCTGCATTTACAATCTGACCCCATCAGATGCAAACAGTTACATAATCACAGCAAATAGCTGCTCTTCTGGCTGAAATGTCACCAGCTACAACTTCAGCTGGTAAGATATCACTTAGTTCAACCAAATTACCACATACATAAATAAATACACATAAACTAAAGATGATCGTTTTGTTTTACAAAGGCAGAATCAGCAGATATGAGACTCAGTACAACATGTTCTCGGGATGAGTTGGCGCACACCCAGGCATATCCAGGCAGGGCTTGTCAAGCGTCCTTGTGTCCCTTGTGATTGAGCCTTTATGTGTGTGTGTGGGTGTGTGTGTGTGTGTGTGTGTGTGTGCGTGTGTGTGTGTGTGTGTGTGTGCATGGGTTGCTATTATTTATAGTTCAATGAAGCATCAGACCTGAATGTAGTGGGACGGTCTGTGCTTCCACTGCTCTATGTGTGTTTGGCTGTGAAAATAAGATAATCTAATTTAACAGGACTTCTCTGTAATGGCCGCAGCGGCCTAAACGTTGCACGCACACACACACACATACACACACACATACACACACACGCCCGCCCTCACATGCCGCCATAAGACTTGAAGTGCTTGTGCATTTTCTTGGCTGTGAGATGCGGGACGAGGCTTCTGCTCCATCTCTTTCCCTCCTCTGGGTGTCTTACCATTCACTTTCCTATAAGCCCCTCTCTGCCAGTCTCTAGGATACCAACCAGTTGCCATGGCAACCAGGCTCGCAGCCGCCTCTATAGAGCTCTCAGCCTGTCGGTCACCTGACCAGCCATCTCCTTTGCGATTGGACGCTGTATTTTGGCTTCGCCGTTTTGCATGCAGTTGGCCGGAACAGAGGCCCCCCGATCATTTTTCTCTCCCGTCATTTTCATACCTTTAAGTGGATTTTCTTTCTTTGGTCCCATTTCTCCATCTCTGCTGCTCCTCTGCACTCCTCAACCCCCACCCACCTGCCTGTTAGCAGGCCCAGGAACTGAATTACATTAGTAAAAAGCTGCAATGGCAACAGCCATGTGTGCATCTGACACTTAGGATTTGATTGAAAGTATCTGAGGCAACTAATCTGTTACTGCAAGGAGATTAAATTAAGTGGTGTTTACTGTATTCACTCTGAGTCGTATTTTACATGTTCCAGAGCCTGATCAGCCTTAATCAGTGTTTCAGATAAACTGAGCTACTTTGTGCTCTATCAAAAAGAGCACGGCTAATCTTAGCCCCCCTTCACAACAGTCTCATGACTCCCTGGTGTTTGACTTGCAGGTTGAAATTAACTGGGTTTCTTTATATAAAAAAGCTGCAGATCACTGCAGCTTTGATTTTTGCACAATTGCTTGCTTGTGTGAGACTGCAACTAAAAGCTGGAATAATTATCAGTTTTCTGGATATTTACAATCAAACATTTAACCAGGTCTGGTCATACTTCTGGGTTTTCCCCTTAACTTTCAGTAAGCAAGAAAACTTCTTCAGGTGCTTTAAGATGAAACTCAACAGACTTAAACTGCCTTTTAAAAGTTCACTCAGTTTTCTATATATTTACTTAATTGAGCTTAAAATGTATTTACAGAACGTTTATATTCAGATGAATAATCAGACATGTCATTGAACATTTTAGACTACAAGTCTAGAAGATAGGCAACATAAAAACAGTTTTAAAGCTTTTAACCAATTTTAGTTGATCCTTAAAAATAATTATAGAAATTTATAAGAAGCATAAAATAGTACCTTTGTTATATATCATTGTTCCCTTTATTAGTTCTGAGAAAAGCAGCTAATAAATCATGAATTTTTAGTCAGGAGGCCCTGTCTTTTTTCACCTTTGCGTATTTGTGTTGCGTTTCTAAGAAGCATGTCTATATCTGATTCGTAAAGAAACCGTCACTGTTATCCCACAATGGATTTATTACACATTCAAAAATTCCATATTCTATGTATGATGTTACAACTCAAACATTATAATATTTAAAGGGAATGACTGACATACATGCAGCTCACTTTTGTGTAGGCTGACAGATACAGAACATGCTGACTCGCCATTTTTCTGTTTATCAGGTTTATTTCATTCCAGCCATTACTTCATTAGAGCGTGTGTTTCCAATAATGTTGCATTAAGATGACAAAAACTGCTTCAGCAGTGTATTAGGGGTAGAACAAGATCTAGCGATACGTTGAGTCACATTGCTATCACAGCGCAACCTACCAGTAGCAACTGGGAAATGCGAAATGTACTGCAGATCATGAGTGGTTAAAGAACTGTCCAAATGTCTAAAGAGATTCAAGAAGTCAGAAAAGAAGACTTTGTATTTGTTTGTTGTTTGTGGCAAAATCATATAGCAATAATGAATTTTGGCAGCAATATTAAACTGTTCCGTCTCGTGAGCTCAGTATTGTGTCTCATCTCTTCTTGTGAGTTTTGTGTATCATTACACCCCAACAGTACATACTGCCAGTAAAGTAAGTCAGCACATTGATGCACATTTACTCACTCTTGCACCTGCACCACATGCAAATTGGCTCAAGTTTGTACATTCACATACACATGCACTTTCCCACAACAGGTCATACTTTGAGAATCTGCTTTCCCACCAAACTGACTTACTACATTAATCACTTTTATAGCCCAACGTAATTTTGGAGAAATACATGCCACAGCATGCAAACGCTCCATCTGCACTGATGAGAATTTGCTCCAAATTGCCGTCTGTTTACGCAGTTGGCTGATGGATGGGCACTTTTTGCTTCTGGCATGTTGTCTGTTCATTGCACAAGTCTTACTTAAGTTTTGATGATTTGTCTGGAGTTAATCTCATGAAAGTGAACCTCAAATTTAAATGTGCATGAAATGCCACTGATATGTTGCAACATCACACCAGTAGTAAAGGAACAAGACAGATTCTATTCTGCAGCAATTCTCCTGTCCTAATTCAGGGACAGCATTAGGACTGTAAGATTTTACAATAATAAAAATTCTGTAAAATTAAGGGATGCGTCACAGAATTTGACATTTCACAAAATGTGTTCCCCGACATTCATGTTTCTGGACTGTGGGACTCCACTTGATTGATGTCAAAATTACCAGCAAGAATCACTCAAAGTCCAAATTTTAGAAGCTGAAATTTCACTGAGGCTCCATAATTTTTCTTGGAAAATGGGTTCACTTAAAATGTATTTTCATTATAATGCTCATAGTTCCAACCGTACAATAAAAGTGGAAACTAAACATAGATTTGTCATTTCTGTGTGACGCCTGTTTGGTTAGGATCAGCAGGATCCAATGCTCCCTGAGGCTGCTGGGTAATCAGAAATATCTCCTGAGTGGAATAGCTTCCAGGACTTTTTTAACCTCCCACCTCAGCTGCAGCTCTGATGAGTGAAAAGATTTCTGTCAGGATATCAGTTGGCAGCAGAGTGAAGATTCACTCGAGCTACACTCAGACTCTGACCAAATACCTAGATTGTATAAATGTGATAAATAAGTGGTATGACTTATTAGCATATTGTTTCAAACATAACCCACTGTTTTGAAATAAAAACGGTGGATTATCTGGTAGAGCTGTGTACATAAAAATATGCCAGTCCTGTTAATGTGAAGCCAGTTTTTAAAGTATCCAGAGATGCTTTAAAGCATAAAGATTTAACATATAAAGAACAGTCTGCAGAGAAACAGGATTCACATAAATAATATCACCTAATGGAGAGCATTTATTCTGTAATATAACCTTGTTTCTTACATTTATATCTGGATGCTGTGAGTTGCTTCTGGATTAGGAAGTGAAATGAGCCAATGGGTTTTTCTGCAGGTACAAGGCATAGTTTGGCTACTTATGTTTGTGGTATGTTAAAATATATTTTTCAGTCCAGGAATAGTTTGCTGTTTTTGGGTTTATTAGCTGGAAATGATGAACTCTGTGATAGATGACAGATCTGATCCAAGAACTTTGTAAAGAACTAGAAAGGTTTTGAGACTCTTTAATTCAGTCAGAACTGCAAAAACATGAGCTGCGTTTCCATTGACTATACATTTGGACAATTCGACTTTTCAAAAATAAATTTGCATAATGGACACTGCAAACTGTTTTTTTGCTTTAGGATAATGTGTTTGTTTTCTTTTGGCCATATCAAAAATTAGTTTTATTTTTGCAAAATTGAAATGGAAACACTTTATTCACATCACACAGGTCACATGATCAACACCCAGATTACTGCTGGCATAAATCACAGAAAAGACAACAGGAAGTAGATGGAATAACACGATGCCCATGTTTTTTAACTTATCGCATAAAAAAGGTATTCATGTGTGATTCTAATTCTGCCTCTTATTTATTGGAAACACTGCATGTGAATTGTTTTTTTTTTCTTTTACATTAGTTGAATATTGACAAAGTTTTGCATTCATTTGTAATTGAAGCACAGCTACAGAAGTAGAGAAAGTTGTCTGATCTCATGTGGCATACTAAGGTGTAGTGGACCCAGTTGGATAACCAGTTGATACTGGTTATCTATGATGAGTTAAACAGTTATTTTGTCCTTTTTCCCCTTTCATTGTTTTTGCTGCAGTCGTTTTGCTAAGACATGCAGTCTGTCAGTCTCTGTTGATGCCACATTTTAGGTTGGTAGTCAGTGGTGGTTCTGGGTAGGTGATGCCCAACTGTGAGACACAGCAGAAAACCTTCTTTCAGGACCTGTCAAACCAGAGCTGTTAGGTTTGCCTTTAACTGACTTTTGCCCATTCACTCAGATGGTCTGCTTTGTTTGGGCTGGTGAAAGCCAACCTCAACTCAATCAGACCAATCTGGTTTCTGCCGACCTCGGGCTGGGAATCGAACCCAGAACCTTCTAAATTTAGTTTTTACTTGTATATTTATTGTAAATAAAACTTGCTCTATCTAACAGTAAGCTGCCAAACCAACAGCAAACCCGTTTCCCTGTTTACAGATGATCATTGTTATTCCATATACTGTAGATCAGGGGTCACCAACTCAAGTCCTCAATGGCTACCATCCTGCAACTTTTAGATTCACCTCTGCTCCAAAATGTCTGAATTCCCTCACCAGCTTTCATTCCTCTCTGCAATAGGCTGGAAACGAGCAGTTTATTTGATCCAGGTGTGTTTGAACAGAGACGCATCTAAAAGTTACAGGATGGTAGGACTGGAGGACTGGAGTTGGTGACCCCTGCTGTAGATGTTTGCTTCCCAATTAACATGTTTCTCATGAGACTTGATGTTCTAAGTACCTGCTGATGTAAGATGGAGCTCGGCTCAGTGACTGTGTCTGATGACGAGTTGTTGGTTTGAAGCATCACTTTGGGGCAATAAATAAATCATTAGTGGAATCCTGTAAGCCTTTTTCTGTGTTTTCTGCTAAAAGCACCACCTTGGCTGTGGTACTTCAGGTATCTTACTAACACGCTCGGGCTTTAGGAACAGCAGTACTGAGAGTTCCTGGAAATCTGAACAGGTTGCATTGCCTGAGTCCTAGTCTGGCAGGCGCAGAACGCAGCTGTGAAAGTGGCTGTGAAGCAAAACGAAACGCTGACAATAGCAGAAGGAGCACATCCTGTGCAATTTTTGGGTGTGAAGGCCTTCTCTGTTGCTCCTGTGATTGTTCAACTCATTTCCTTGTCCTCTTTGTCCTGTTTTTTTATCCTTCCTCTGCCGAACTCGTGCACCTGCTGCTACGCCTGCAGTACTTGACACTCTGTTCACATCTGGTTGCAGACGCTCACTCGGCTCTCAAACTCTCAATTTCTACTTCTCAACTGAGTTTCAATTGTACAGACAGACAGTGGAGATCACTGTCTGATGAGAAGAGCCAGAAGGACATTATCAAACAGCAGAGACGTCTGGTTAATGTCAGCAGACTGCTCCCCTGGGAAAACCTCTCTTTTCGATGACATCCTGTCCTTTAATACAACCAGCAGGACCTTCCCAGTGGCTGCTGTTTATGATGCAAAATTCACTTTTTGCACATTTTTATACTTCCATTTGGGTTTCTGCTGCTTCTAAAAACAGTCCAAGTGTTTAAAAAAAAAACACCCAGCCATTTTTTGACAATAAGTTAATGTTTTACGGTGCCTGGAAAACGAGCCATTTCAAAAACTTCTGGAATGTAACGTCACAAACCAGCGAAACCCAGCCCATCACCTGACAAAGTTGTGTTCCAGTCCAGCACATTTGGTCAGCTGGTTTTTCCACTTCACAATGACTGCTGGAAAAAAAAAAATGTTTTGTTATTGACTTACCCTCCAGAAACTACTTGCTGCATTCATGTTGGTTGTGTTTGAGGCTCCACTTTTGCTTTTCAAAAATGCATGATTATACTAAGACCTCATTGTCTAAGAATGATTTTGTGTCAAACATGTAATAAACATGTTTTGTATCGTCCATAAGTCTTATCCCTAACCTGATCAAGGAAGCATAATAGGCCACCTTTAATGCCCGCTGAATGCAAACATGTTATTTTAAATATAAGTTGATGCATTTCACGTAATTGAAATGTTAAAGCAAATCAAACATTTGACAAAGCTGCCCTGCAACACGGATCTGCATCCCATGAATGTATCCTTCCTTTCCTCCACGCTTTGTGTGCACAACCACAATTACAAACAGTGAGTCTCTCCTCTGTGCTGCTGAGTGTGAGGCTGAACAGCAGTTCTTTTTTCTCGCTGTCTTCCCCGCCCTGAGTGGATTTTAACTCCCTAACAGCACATACTGTACATTCCCTACATCCGCCGCCTCCGTGGTCGGGGATGGGTGTGGCTGCAGGGAGCTCACCCAGGGTGGCAACAGTAAAGGACGGCACACACGCTGACGGGCGGCACGAGTCTGAGAGTAAGAGCTGCTGAGGCGGACTGCAGGAGGGCTGAATGCCGATGAAATATTTAATCGCTTTTATTATTCAGTAACTGCCTGAGAGAACGAGGGGAAGGCGGGGGGTGAGGGAGGTCGTGCGCCCAACTCCGGATGCTTCTCTAACATCTCTGTCTCTGATGTGAGTCGGACAGATTCATCCTAGGATTGGAAAACAAAGGAAGAGGAGGAAAAAACAGAGGGATGGGTAGATAGAAGAGGGGGTGCAACACAATGGATGGGAAGGATGAGAGAGAGAGAAAGGAGGAGGAAAGTCGGACTATCTCACCATCCCGGGAAAAGAGGAGGGTTACCATGGCAACTGCAGCCGAGCGCCACGTGATGCAGAGGAGGGAGGGAGAGACGGAGCAGAAGGGTGGGGCGTCTCGCTCCGTCGGCAGACAGCAGAGGAGGAGAAAGAGGAAGAGAGCGGGAGGGAGGGGACGGGTGTGAACAAAATAAATGGTTTCCAGAACCAGCAGAAGACCCAAAGAGTCAACAAACAGATCACAAAGGAGGTTTGAGTCACAGAACAAGTTGCTCCAAAGGCTGGGTTTATTTTTTTACAGTAATCCGATTGGCTGAGGAGTCTCCTGGCGTTGTTGAAAAGCCAGTCAAACTCATTTATACGCGTCGTTTTTACTGGATGTGAATGATCTGGTTCTGTTCTTCAAATGTTCCAGTTACTCAGTAAAACACACCAGAGGAAGAAACGGCTGACATGTTAGAAACACGAAAATAAAGTTCCAAACAAAAATGAGATGAATGTCTGATGACAGGACCTGCTGATGAAGGCAGGCGGTTATTAAACAGATCTGGATTCGTTCTATATTTTATTTTAAATCTTTTTGGGGGAATTTTGTGTTTTTCTGTTTCGAAATATGACCCGATTGTTTTTGGAAATCCAAATATATTCTTTATTTACTTTTTTGCTGCACTGTCTGTTGATTCATTTCACTTATTTCTTTTCAACAAAGTCTCCTAAACAGATCTGTTAATTGTTAAAATGAGTAGGAGTTATAAATCAGTTTCTTTATTTCATATATGTCATAAATGTACCTTTTAAACAGTGATCAACCATTTTAAATGTCCGACCAAAGTACCAAAATACGGGTCTTTGATCTCGAGTCCATTTAGAATCTGGACTCTGGTGTTTTCTGTTGCTTTTTGAGTATCAGTTTATTCATTCCTCAGTGGCTTTTCACAAACTTAATGACTAAAAGCATGAAGCCTGAAAAACAAAATAATAGTTTAGAGAAACCAAGTTGCTTACAGAGGCTTAAAGAAGTCGATTGGGTCGGGTTTCTGACAGCTGAGCTGCGCTTGTTCTCCCTGGAGACGCCAGGAATCGACTCCTGACCACAACTGGTACAGAAAGTCACGTTGTGCATCTTGTGGATCGGGTCATGACAGGAAGTACGAAGACACGAGTATGGGAGGAAAACTAAACGACCCAAAGCTTCTCAAGTTACAGGATTTTCCTTGATATAAACTGAGGAGAAATAAACACTTCCCCATAAATGAAACTTAATGTATATTAAGATAGATTTGGTCTTTTAACTTTAGTGTTTTTAGGGAGGGTTTCAGATATTTACACCTGATGCATTTGGTTTGCTTTCATCGGACCAGAGTTAGTTTTGCTCGTTGATCTGGACTCAATTCTGGTCTCGAGCCAAACGACCCGACCTGATCCGACTTTTTTAGGTGGTCTGCTTCCAAACGAACTCTGGTGCGGTTCTGGTGAGAATACAGATCAGCCACGATTCGAAGCAACTACAGGAAACTATATCATTCATTTTAATGCTGCTACTGGAATCATACCTAATTATTTGCATTTTTAGGCAACATTCCAAAATTTGAAATATCACATTGCAGTTTTTACACAACAGAAACGCAGCAGCAGGACTTCCAGGCTTGTTTTCTTCCTAGCACTGTAAAAAAAGAACAAGTCTGAAATGTCTGTAAAATTGAAATAACTCATCTTGAGGTGAGTTTGTGCATTGGTGCAATATAAATAAAATGAATTGAACTGAATTTCTACAGTTGTTTAAAAGGAGTTATAATTTAAAATATTTTACTTCCAAAATAGTGTGACAAAGATTTCTCTCTCTTGAAAAAGAAAAACTTTTATCAGGTCAAAACAGCAAAACAAGCTCATCTCACTGAAACTACGTATCTGTGTGATCAGAAAATTAGATCTTGTGCCTTGAATTTACAACTGAATGTGTGACAAAATCAAGTGTTGAAAGATATTTGCAGAATTTCAGTTCATGGCTTCATTGGAAAATAAACAGCCGCGCCTTTTTAATATGTTTGAAGAGTTTCCTGGGCTTTGGCTCTGGATATTCAGTGAGTTTGTGGCGCAGTGCCCAGTTCTTTAAACCAAAGCTGGACGCACACACACACACGCACGCACACACACACGCACACACACGCACACACACACACACACACTCACACAGGAAGCTCATGCTCTGTTTCATCTGGTGTCCTCCTCCATTCAAACCCCCTGAAGCCCACAACTTCCAGTCCATTTCAGGCATTGTGTGGCTCTGCTCACACAGGACAGTCGCAGGAAAACGTGGAGCTCCGTTTCCTCCGGCTTGCTGAAATCCGCTCAGTCTGAGTGGGATCAGTGTCCAGCAGAGGATGACTCTGAGAAGCAGCTTCGGCTTTTAGGAGGAACTTGTTGGCACATCCCGGTCAAAGGTCACACCACGGACTCTGGCACTTCACCCCCTTCTGTCCCTCTGGGAAAGAAATGTCTCGACTGAACGAGGCGGAGTCACTTTCTGTGTTTGTTATTCTGTGAACAAAACTGGATCTGATTGTACAGAAGTCAGTAAAATTGACCTGAACAGGAGTTCATTTTTGTTTCAAAGCTGTTAAACAAAACCATATGCACTATGTGTATTTATCTAATTATTTTGAACAAACAATACAAAGGAAAGACTGAAAAAATATAATAATATAAACAGTTGTGCCAATTGACTTGTAATTTTACACAATTTGCTACAAAAATGGCATTTAGAAGTAGTGGTGGGATTTATCATGATAAATTTCTTATTATAATGATAATTCAGATTTATTGTCATGATAAATTTCAGTTAATTATATTTAAAAAACCCTTTCAATGAAAGCACCAAAAAATGTGAAAATACAGTTAAGTACAGATATGCTTTGTAGTTTAATTATACAAACGCCACTTCTTTATGCTACTGGTGTCCTAAAGAAGCGTATCATACGTGGGAATGTTTTTTAAGAACAGTATTTGTGTTTGTGGGGCTGTCATTGCTGTGACACAGTTTTTATCGTTATCATAATAGAGAGAATTGAGAATATTTTCGACCTCTGAAGAACCATTCCAGCCAACATATTTTCAGATCAGTTCATTTTTTAAGATGGTTTTTATCTGTACTTTGAGTTTATCGTTTTATTCATTCCATAAATCATCTCCACACATTTATATACAAAAACTGTTTTTGGTTGTTCCCTTGAATTATAACTCCCCTCTCTGTCACAAAACAGTTTTTGCATGTTGAGTGGAAGTTGATGTTTTCTTGCTGTAAATGGTACAATTTTCATTTTTACAGGAATTTCAGTACATTTCCCAAACTTTATGGGTTTCCTGACTGATTTCTTCTGTATTGTACACTTAGGATTTGTACATATTAAGCCGAACTTGCACACAAAAACCCAAATATGGTACAATGAAAGTATTATGTAAAATAAGCAGTGCCTTGTGGTCCATCTGACAGACAGGTGAAGGAAACAGCCATGTTTTCTCATCATGGTGCCTGTTAGTGGATGGGAACATAAAAAACAGGAAGAGTTTTGATGGTCAGATTTTTATTTGTTTTTAGTTTTTCCAATCTGTATTGATAAGTGGTGAATGATCCTGTCTGAGTTTATTACGTTTATGAAACTGATTATGATGGAATGATGAGACTAAAGCTGGAGAGTAAATTATCTGAAACGTGCTGACGACAGATCCATCTGGCTGATCCTGGTTTATAAGAGATGAAATGGTACTGTAGGGTTTTCGTGCTTTTTCTTTATTTTGCCACAATTTGTACTTTAATGCTTGAATTTTACTTTTTAATAATTTTTTTCCATTACCTTCTTGGGTTTCTGGCCAGAATGGTTGCCTGACAACAAGCTTTAGCTCTAATATTTCACAAATACTAAGTGGAAATATGCCTCCCACATGCGTATCAGCAGCCAGGTGATGTTGCTTTGTGAATTCTGGCACAATATGACTCACTGGCAAAGGTGTTTTTATCACTTTGGCTGATAATCACCTAAAGTCCTAAACAACAGTAAAATAAATCAATACTCAGGATGATTGCTGCAATAACTTTCTGCAGTTGCCACATCGCAGAAGCTCAATAAACCAGTCATAATCAGCTAAATGACTTTAAAGCAATGCCCCAAACTGCTGTTTTAAGAGCTTAGAAAAGCAACATTTATAAAGGGTGGAAATAAATTTCTCTACACCAAAACAAACTACTTTGAGGCACAGAAGATGTTTATTTTAATGTTTTAAACACCAAATGTACCTTAAATGCATTGATTTGCACAGTGGAAACCATCTTTGTACTACACCAGAAGATGATATCTACAGACCTCCTTATTTCTGCTCTTAAGGATCCAGCCAATCAGCACCAAGGAACAGAAAAGGTGCTTCTGGATTGGCTGCTTTGCACCAAAGTTTCATAAGTTTCTTTTTCCCTCAAATGGTTTACGAAACATTTTGAATCAGCAGATTTTGGAGTTACATTCCCCTGAAAAATCCACAATTAGGTTAATCTGCAAATACAGAACCTTATTGTTCATATGATAAACATGATACATAACATGATCAGATACTCTGTAAGCTATTAAATCTAGTTTCAGTGAATATGTTAAATGTCTAAACTGGCAACTTTTTAGACATTCAGTTTAAAATACCAACAAAAACAACTGACATGCAGCGTTTGGTGTCAGGTTTGAAAAATGGCTCGACACAACAGAACACAGCTGAGTTCATCTCTGCCATGATGGGTAGAGCAGAGGAACTGACAGGGGAGATGGGAAGGACGAGCAGGGAAGAGACAGATTTGATTGAAAGAAGAGGAGGAAGTCATGGTGAATGTGGCTGGTGTTCAAAAATAGATGCAGAGGGGAAACCGAACACAGCAGGGTGAAACAGGCGAGAAGAGACGGAAAACAGGCGAAGAAACGACAGAAGTTCTGAGGAGAATCAGAGGGGGGGAAATATGATGCAGAGGGAGGAACATTAGAGAACAAAACAAACATGTCGGTGAGCTGGGACGGAAAGACAGATGAAGGACAGAACAATGTTACAGAGGGACGAGTGCAGATGGAGGTCAGGATGGAGGGATGGAGGGACTGCTGATGAGGGACCAGAGGCCCGCTGGCTGCAGGGCGGAGAGGTGACATGTTTGCACATGGAGATGAAGAGGGAAAGACGGGAACGGAGGGAGGAAGAGGAGCGGCAGCTCTGGGTGGATTCTGATGAACCAGTCTACTGGCTCAACTTGGTCAACTGGTTCAACTGGGACTCATCCTGTCATTTCTGCCACAACTTTCCTAGTTTCCTTCTTTCTTTTCTTCAGTTTTAACTTTCCTCCTGTGTTCGTTCATCTTTCCTTACCTACTTACTTCCTTTATTTCTTCCTTTCTGTTTCATTCCTTCACCTTTTTTCCTTCCTTCGTCCCTTCCATCACTCATCCTCTAATGCCTCCTTTTATTCTTCTCCTTACCTCCTTCTTTCCTATCTTCCTTCTTTTCTCCTTTCCTTCCTTCAGTCCCACTCTTTTTTCTCGTTCTCCTTTGCCCGTTCACCCTTTCGTTCCTTCTGTTCAGATTAAAGCTTCATCTTGATTAAATCATCCAGTTCTAATTTAAATCTGAAAAGCTATGCTGTCCACCATAATTAGAGGTTTTGTTTTGTAAAAATTGCTCCTTGGTTTTGAGGTTTCAGCTGGTCGTTATTGAACTTTGTGAGATCATGCAGAAGGTTTTTCAAGTTAAAATGAATAAATGATGTGAGAATTTCCTCTGATTTTGTGGAATCCCGGTCTCTGGATTTACCAGGAGGTGATGTCAGCGACTTTAGATTTTAATTATTATTATTATTCATTATATTAATTCCTCGCTCATTGCCGACCAAGTCACGATCTGCTGGTTTGTCAAAGAGTTGAGACTCTGGTTCAGAGTTAATATTAGAAGCAGCGTGGCTACCAGGCGCTCCAGAACATAACTGAGGATCTCAGACGTCACTCAGCCGCATGCTGGCAGCAGATGAATGATGCAGCGCTGCATACTGCAGACTCATCACAGTCATGCACATGTGTTGTAATCGAAGCTGAAGGTGGATCAGCTCCATGTTCATGTGTGCAACCTTCATGTAGAGTTTTATCATCTGTTAAACAACACACACTTACAGATTCAGTGGCATGAAACCGTCTTCTCGCTGAAATATGCAATATAAATACACTTCAGAAAACTTTCTCTGCAGCAGCTTCACTGCAAAAACACAAAATCTTAAATATTTTTGGTTTAGTTTCTAGTGCAAATATCTTAGTACATCTGAAATAAGGCAAATCTAACTTGTAGGTAATGTTTCACCAGATTTAAGATCTTATTATAAGTAAATAATTCCTTAATATTGATTTAAAAAATTCTAATTCTACTTATATCAAGAGAAAAATGTTATGTTAATAGTGAAATACTTTGCCAGTGGAGCTAAAACTATTTAATCAATTTTAAGGAATTATTTATTTAAAACAAGCTAATACTGTATATCTTGAGAAAAAGTGACTTAATGACAATAGAAAGATGCTTTTCAATAAAAGCTATCAGTTTATGGAATAATCTTGACAGTTTTTTGTTTATCTTTTGTGTATATTTGAAATATGTTTGCAATAGTCTTTTGAATTGAATACTTAATTTTGTTTTATGTGAATAGGAGGCAGATATTATATGTTTATACTTATTTCTGCTTTCATTCGTCTTTTAGTTGTTACATTTATAGTTATTGCTGACTGACTGAAATAAACAATAAAATGAAACTCATAAGTTAGTTTTATTTTATTTTCAGTGTACTAACATATTTACATTAGAAAGTAGACAAAAATACTTTTTTATGTTTTTGCAGTGTTCAAAAAAGTCTTGAATTGACTTGTTGAATTGGGAGCAGAGTTTCAGTAAAGAAGCACTTGGAGTGTAATGATGGTATAAACCTTTGTTAATGATCCAAAGGCAGCAAATAAAGTGATGCAACAGAAGAGGGTAAAAGTGCAAAAGAACAAAGAAAACCTGCTTATTAAGCCGTTTACAGCTTGTGGCTCTGATTTGGGGTTAAACTGTGCAATCCATGAGTTCATCAGAGCGGCTGTGTTTAAATCACCACAGCGCTCAGTCTGTGCTCAGCTTCAGTCACTTTGCTGGTAAATTTTGTAGAATGTCAGACTTCACACAGACCTTGACTTCAGGTGGTGTAATATCAGCCTGAGTGCTGCACAATCTAATTATAATGTCTGGCTATAATTACATTTCGATGAAAATCGGCTCCAAATCTGACACACTATACCGCTCCACTGGCTTCATGCTGAGTTCTCTGATGTAAAGCTTAATGATGTATTGTTTTAGTGACAGCAGTTACTGGGTCTAAGGTGGATTTTAATGCATTCCTTAATTGATATTTATCTCCTGTCGCTGTGTTATGTCTTTATTTTGCCGCTGAGCTCTCTGGGTTTCCTATTTCACATTTATAGTAACACAGTAAATCCTGCTGTACGTTCTGTTTGTTTTTCACTGTGGTCTGTAAATCTAAAGCGTCACTGACTCAGATAACAGAAGCTGTGTAAATCTGATCGCCTTTACTGCTGACGTTTACATTTGTGTGGGGAAAACAGATTAATCCAGGAATGTATATTGTCAAGGAAGCAGAGAGAGGATTGGACGATTCCAGAACGATGTAAAATTTCTTATTTTTTTAGTAAAAAAATTCTGCTGACAGAAATCCCAGTGTTTAAGCTCTTGTTAGCAAATGCATTACCTTTAAAATCTGATTTTTTTTAATCAAATTAGCAGAATTTTTTTTAATTTAAAACAATTAATTTGGCTATGGTGAACATCTTTTAAACAATTATGTTAAAAAAAAACATTGTGTACAGTACCCTAAAAAGTATTACAGGTTTACCGTTAGAGATTTTTAAATTATTTTAGGCAAAATAACAAGTAAATGCAAAATTGAGTTTCCAAATATTTTTTAGAAAATCTGTGATTTAATGGTGACTTATAATTAGTCCTGGAACAGGTTAGGAGAGCCTCCACAGGCGATACAAAACATGGTTTTAGTACATGTTTCTACTGAATAACTCACTTCAAGCATGAGTGGAACTTGACCATCAAATTGTTTCGTGGTTAAGTTTGAAATCTGGACAGAAAGTGAATAAAAATGTATCCAAACTTGAATAAAAAGTTTTTGAAAATGTCCAGAAGACCTGGAGAAGGTTTTAATCAGGACCTCTTCAGATGATTCAACGAAGGAAAACGCTTCAGGTGATGCTTAGAAGGAAAACGGATGAATTATGGGTGGTTTTAACCTTTAACCCAGTACTGAATGCATTTATTAATCAAGTTTTTTGGCTTGTCATTTCAAGTACAAAACAAAATTGTTTGAGAAATGCTGATTTTAAAAAGAAAATCTATCAATATTGTCTTTTTTTGTGATGTTTTGCTTCTTCTAACCTAAACCACGAATATGAAGACATAGACATCTGTATGTTTTAAGTGTAGCAGATTAACACTCTGTTGTCGGGTGTTTGCGATCATATGAGCGGTTTATTATGCTGTGACTCTGTGAGAAGTGCTGCATTGGGGCGTCTTTGTGTGGAAGGAGCCCGGAGCTGATCAGCAGCCTCTGGCCCTGAAGGGAAGCGTGGCCAGATCACAGCTGCATGACAACAGCCTAAAAACAAACCTCCGCCAGGCTGAGCGAGATGCCAGAGCGCTCCGTCTATTTCCAGCCCTCTGGATCTTCTGTATGTGCAGCTTTCAAACAGCCACTTCAGTCTGAATGTCCAGTGTTGTTATATTAGTTTTTTTTTTTTTAAGGTTTGCCCATAATGAAGAGTGATGAAAATAGATGAGGAGTGACGCCTCTGTAAGAGCAGCTCTGTTGGGTGGTTTTGCTCAGTAATAGCTCATGTTCCACTGTTTTAAGGACTTATGCCATTTCTTCTCCCTGTTTGAACTTTGCCCTTGTTCTCTGCTATATTTAACACTTCATCAGTTATTATTTGTCGAAGTGAACGAGTAGACGTCCTGCTGTGTTGAGGTGTTTTCATCAGTCCCTCAGAAATAGCTAGCAGCATGCTAACCGGTTGTTTTCTTTTTTGTGTTTGTGTTGCAGGCGGACGCTAAGATGGTGTGTGACGTCGTCAGTCGTATGGAGGACACAGAGCCGTACTCTGCTGAGCTGCTGGGCGCCATGATGCGCCTGTGGGCCGACTCGGGCATCCAGGAGTGCTTCAGCCGCGCCCGGGAGTACCAGCTCAACGACTCAGCGCAGTAGTACGTCCATGTTTCTAAATCTGTTCATGTAGAGTTCTACAAATCAGACGTTAGAGACTCACTGAGGTTTGGTTTAAGGTTTGTTGATACGAGTTTCTTCTTTACTTGTGAGCGCTTTTTGGGTAATGTTTTACTTCCTGTGGTTGCCTTCTTCTGAAACAGTCATTTTGATTGGTTATTCTCCTGTAAGAACTTTGAGCAAGCTGGAACCCCTCCTCACCTGTGGTGGCGCTGTATCAACAGCCTCTGAAGAAAACGGCACTAAAACCTCTGAGGAAGTCAGAGGATTGAGCACAACTTTCTTCTTCATGAAGTGTAAACAAAAATAGAGTGGTTTCAGAGTTTAGAGGTCTATGAAATCTCTTTTGTCTTTGGTAAAAGGTCATGATTGCATTTGGTGCATTAGTTATGTTTGTATTTACCCAGAATTCCTTGTGCTTTAGTCCTGTTTCTGTTTTGGAGCAGTCTCTGGTGTGCTTGACGTTCACATTTGCATTCAAATCGCATCAGACTTCACTCCGAGGTTCTGAGGCAGACCAGAATTTGCTTGTGTGGTCAAACAAACCAGATTTTATAGACAAACTATCTACAGTTTGATAGAAGCGGATTAAACAGGGCTGATGTAAATGATCAAGTTACTGTGAGCTCGCTGAAGAGAATCGGCACCAATAATGAGGAAGAATCAGGAAATCTAGAAAAGTCCTTTGAAAGGACTAAAAATAAAATAAGAAAGAATAGTTCAAATAAAATAAGAAAGAATAGTTCAACCTGCCTGTAGTAAAGTATATGAACAATGTAACCAAATGTCATAAGTTATTCATCTCGGTTGTGGTTCGTTGTCTAAGTTTTTTAGTCTGCTCAGATTTAATAACTGCTAGTAGGACACAGAAGAGCTTGTACACATTAAACATAACTTTGCTGTTTGTAGCAGAACCATTTAAAGATCTGACTGTTGAAGTCATCATTAACTGTTTTGTCGTACAGTAGCATATTTTTAAATCACATATCAGATTTTCATAAAAAAATTAAAGGTTCAAATAGAACAACAACAATAACTAAAACAAAGCACATCTGTCTTTGTTCACATCTTTTATTCTTTCTACGCCTGTTTTAATTCAATTCCTGGTTTTCTGCAAATCTCAGACCATTGAGTTGATCACATGTCCTGAAGCCCAGATCATTTTATTCGTAACAGGAATCAAATCAAAGCTTTACAGTACAATAAAGGAGAAGGTAGAGTACTTATCGAACAAAAAAAGTGAGCAGAGAAGAAATGAAGAACATAAATGCATTTTTGAAATTGGTGTCCTCTTTTTTTTAAGTGGAGATATTATCACGGAAGAGTTTCAGCATCATTTTGGGGTAAAAGCCAATAAAAAGTGCTGAAAACTGATGTCCAAACTGATAGTGAACTCAGACATGAACCTTTTAGTTGCAGCTTATTTGTCACTTTGTGTGTGTGTGTTAAATGTCACATTAAAAATTGATGCACACTTCCTATTATATTGTGGCCTGTGCAGCCAAGCAGAGTGCCCAGCCAATGAAACGACAGGACAGACATCACATGACCAGACCACACAAACTGTTGTTAAGTGTGCGTTTGTGCATCATTCCTGAGAAACCCCAGAAATCTGGTGATGTTTCACTTGTGGTCAAAGCTTTCTGCTCTTTTGGAAACAAAAGAGACATCTCTGTGCATGGTGCAGGTTTTGTAATCACACATGCACGTAATGCGTGTTTTTATTCCATAGAAAGCAGAGCGCTGCTGTGTGAAAGGAGTAGGTCCCGCCTGAAGCCACCTCTGTGTGTTTGTGTGCAAAGGCCCTGAGTGTTCTGACCTATTTACCACAATGCACATACTGTACACTCCATCTGCGATTTACATTCCTGCCTTTGTGACACGGCCATAATTTAGAAAGGCGATCACACAACATGCATGTACGCTCACTGAGAATGATGTCAAAATGCCACATTTTGGTAGCTAAATTCTCTGAGTTGGCAATATTTAACAGTCCATGCCGAGGCAAGAAAACATGCACTTTGAGTTTTTTTGCAACAGATTTTGAATTAGACTTTTTGTTCAGAAGATCCACTTTAAATGCAGCAGTGCCTCTGATTATGCTGCAGCTGTAAATTGGTGTAAGAAACTAAAATTCTTTTTGGTTTTGTTGTTTTTAGAAAAACCATCATTATATCCCTCATTATGGGAAATAGCTTTGCTCTCCTTATCCTGCTTCCTCTGCTCAGTGACGGCAGAAACCTTTTCTTCTTCATGCTGCTCTGTGGTTTTATTATGTTACTTTCTGTCAGCCCTGCTTCTGAAGAAGTCACAAGTAAAACTGTGTCAGTAAATCACAGCAGAGGGTGGTATCTAACCATCCCAACACTGGTTACTAAGCAACAGCCATGAATTCATTCGGCTGTGGTGACCTTCTTTTAAACAATTATGTAAAGAAATGTCACATACTTGGCCCTGAAAACATATTACAGATATACCCCTACAGATTGTTTTTATTATTTTAGGCAAAATAACCGGAGTAAATGTAAAATGGAGTTTCTAAATGATGACTTATGTATTAAAAGACAAATCTATCCAATCAACCTGACCGTTTGTGAAAATATTATTGCTTCCTTGTTACATCATGACTTAACTTTCATGAGCCACATTTACTGTCAGGTCTGATAAATCATGAAATCACCTGAGAACATGAAGTAGATACAATGTCTCAAAAGGCAGCCTATGAAATCCTGGTACAAAAAAAACTAGTGCTGTCAATCAAATTAAAGGGTTAAAAAGCTAATATGAGGTTTCTTTAGGCAGCTGCTGCTTTGGAGGTGTAGCAATACGAAACATGTCTATTCATTGTTTTTTTGCACAAAATGATTCTTACATAATGAGATTTTCGTTCTACGTATTGTGAGCTCCTTGCAGAATGAGCCGTTTTAGGGCCTTTGTCACTTTAAATACCATTAAGCTGCTGCTGTTCATGCCCCCAACTCAACATTTAGTCATATTAAAATGACTAAAAACAAATGCGCAACTATATAACCATGCATCTTCGAATGAAGAAAGTGGTTTCTGAACAATTAGTCAACAACAATTATTATTATTTCCAGCAGCCATTGTACCACCTGACCTGATGACCTGAAGCTCAGCTGGGGTTGCTAGGTAACCCCAGCTGCCTGCTGATTTGTGACGTTACATTCTGGAGGTTTTTGACAAATTTATTTTTCCAGACACCAAAAAACATGAATTAATATCCAAAAAACAGTTGTGTGTTTCTGGACTGTTTTTAGAAGCAGTAGAAACCCAAATGGAAGTACAACAATGCGCAAAAAGTGAGTTTTACATAATATGTCCCCTTTAAACTCCTCTGCTTGAGGCAGACTGACCCCCAGCCCAGAGGTGGGTGGCTCTCATCCCAGCCACTTTACACTCACCAGTAAACCACTCCAGTTCACACTGGAGGTGACGCCAACAGAACCGCATCATCTGTGACAAGCAACAATAAGACCCTGCAGTTCCCAAACCAGACGCCCCCTTCTCCACGACGACGCCTTGAGATGCTGTCCATGAAAACCACAAACCGGATCGATGACATAAGACAGCCCTGGAGGAGTCGATCAAAACATATAACCAAATAAACACAGAACTGGGTCAGGGACAAAGTCAAGCTTCTCAGTTCAGATGCTGTAGAGAAAAAAGAGCATCGGAGAGGAAAGAGACAACCAAAATAATCTGGAATAGTTCAAATAGTTTTCTGAAAGCTTCAGCCATGAGAACTTTTAATATAGACAGAGCGGTTGGGATCTTTCCTATACCATACATGGTAGACTCCTCCAAGTCAGAGGGCAGGATGAGGACTGTTAATGATTACAGAAAATTAAACTTTGTTTATCCAAATGAACATTTATTAGCTTTTGCACCAATCGGTTGCTCATCTTGAACAGTAACAGCCTCTCCGGGCTTTAAATCCACCACTCGTCTATAATTCTGCACATCACCAGTGAAATGAGGCGAGCACACTCAGGGGTCTGGAGTTAATCAACTTAATGCGCCATGTTGAGAAATATCAGTCTGAGAGGAAAGACTAATGCAGCAGCTGTGCACATACTATATGTCATCCAGAAACCAGACAGAAAACTTATCATCCCTTTCCAGGCTGCTTTAAATGTAATTTACGTTGCTGTCTGTGTGTGAGTCCTTAGGCGGCCAACGGTGCTGTGCATAAAATAATGTTGACATGAGTGTTAGTGCAAGTTCAGCGCAGCGAGAAGTGGCTGCAGGGTGAACGGCAAGCAGAAGCAGCAGAGAGGGGTCAGCCGCGTGTCAAAGGAAAGGTTGTGAAAGACAAATGGATAAGTCGAAACAATTACTGACCTTTGACTGACCTTTCTAACTCAATTATCAAACAACTGGAGTTGTAGAAATAGACTGATAGCCTTCATAGTTACTCTGCTCACTGCAGTAGATGGAAAGAGGAAACATTTCTTACATCTATTGTTGTAACTGCCAGGGTGAGACGCATCGTACAGCGTCTTGCAAAATTACAAAGAGCTCTTTGACTTTTTCATGGTTCAGAGTTTCACTAGCAAACAAACATCTGCATGAAGACTAAGAAACAGCAGAAAGGTTGGAGAGAATGTTGTAGGTAGGGATTCACTGATCCACTTTTTTCACTTCTAGATACCGATACCTGAGGTTTATCGTCAGCTGATACTGATCCGATACAGAAAAACGGCTAAAACGTACATTTTTTTCAAACGCAGACATAAAAGCTCTGAATTGAAAATTTATTTGGTAACTGCACAAGTATAGCTCACACATTAGCTTCACCTGCTTGGTCAAACATGTAAGCAAACAGGAGTAAATCAGCCAGTGTAAAACAAATGATAAAGAAACTGAAACTGATAAAAAACAATGGATTTACTAAATTAGTAAAAAAAAACTGCAGCAGTTTCTTTCTAGTGCTTCACAAAGTGTGATTAGGAATTTTAAATATAAAGTAAAATTAATAATAAAGTTTGACATCGCTGAGAGAACCATGCATAGATTTAGACCGAATAGATTTCATCTTATGACTCGGGAACATTGTCACTGACACCAGATCTAGAATATTTTTTCAATATCGGGACAGATACAGATATTAACAGATCGGTCCAATCGTTAACTGGAGAAGTTTAACGCAGAGTTACGTTATAAAACAACAAGCGTTGAACGTCAACCCTGTTTCATCCGTCATCTGGAAACAAAGAGAGGATGAACAAGCTGCAGTCCACCCAAACTGGCAGACTGGAGCAAGGAGAGCGTTAATCAGAGGAACAGTCAACTAGACCGCCGTAATGCTGGAGGAGAGAATCTGTTGAATCAATGACTCATCAATCTGTTGTCATCGTTTGATTAGTCTCAAAGTTATAAAAGGATGGCAATAAGAAAGCTGCTGAAAAGTTTGACACAAGCTTGAAACAGACTGAAACAGGAGGCAGAAGTTACTCTGCTCAGCTGAAAACAAAATGAAACTTCTTGGCCTCCATACAAAACAAATCATGAGAATATTTTTTAAGTTTTAAAGTTCAGACCTAAATCCTTTTGAAAGATTCTCAGTAGGATTTACCAACAGCTTTTCTCCTCAATCTGAGTTTGAAATATCTGGTAGAGGGAAATGGGAAAACGTTTCAGTCTCTAGATGTGCAGATCTACACTGAAAAAAGTAAGCTATAGAATTTACCTAATAAATCTGAGGTAACAATTTGCATCCACTCTTTTGTGGTAAATTTAGTACCATATATTGAGTATAAAATAACTGAACAAAAAATATATGAAATACTTAAAGAAATTGGGTAAAATTTACCTCATATTTATGTATATATTCAACAGCTACTTACTCAGCTAAATTAGGTAAAACTATGTCTTGTTTGCTAGTAGGTAATACCTGATGTTTACAAATAAAGGTTAATGAAAATCAGTTAATAACCATTACTTATTCTGAGAAGGTAAGATTTACCCCCAAAAAGACATTCAGATCATACACCTTTTCAATGTTTTTAATCCATAAAGTCATCAAAAACAGAAACACAGAATAAATTGCAGCACAACAGTGTCACAGAACATTACAAATAATGAACCTGCGTTATAACCTAACAACTTCAAATGTTGGACAATAAAACATATTCCTGTTTTAGGACATCCAGACTGCTCAATAAGAAAGGAGTAGATCAGAGAAAAGGAGAAGTGAGGAGAGAAGAGAAAATGAAAGAAGTGAGGTGATCAGAGCAGAGGTGCAATGGATGTCCAGTCACATGAAGATTTTATTGTGTCTAAACTCTTACTTGTGTTTCTTCAGCCACATACAACAGTGACTGAGCAAATCAGCAATCTGCAGGTGTATTTATACACAAATAACTGAACTGCCTTGTTTATAAGCAGCAATAATACACTAAATTATCCAAAAAATTAATAAAGTGCAGTACAACAGCTTTACACAACATTTCAATGAATAAACCCGTTTTATAACTCACTATGCTAATGGCTTCAAATCTTCTTTCTTGATAATTTGTCAGTGCGAACAACACTTTCAGAGACCCCTTATTCTATTTTAAAAGCCACAAAATCCACACACAAACTCTATGAGATTGTTTGTGTGTGTACAGTATCAAACTTCTGGATAAAGACAAATCAGAAAATCAACATTCTTTAGTTTCTGTGCTTGCTCTCACTCTCAGAGATAGGATGAGAATAAAAGAAAACAAATGGGGAGGGAAAGAGGGAGAGTTCAAAATTCTTCAGGATTCACTCAGTGGTATTGACCAGACTGGCCAGTTTCTATTGCTTTACCAGTTCTGTTAATGTGGAGAAATCAGAGAACAATGGAGTGGGCTGAGAGAGGCTGCCACATACTTATGTATCCATCTGTACATATATTTCTGTGTCTGTGTGTGGAGCAGAGAAGGGAAGAGGACAAAAATATAAAACTATACTCCATTAAAAATATCTGTCCAGACAAAAGATCCTCTTGGAACGAGAGGGGAAATGTATGTCTATTGCATGAGCTTGTTTTTGAGGCTGTGGACCTTCTTCAGTAGTTTTACCCCATCAAATTCCAAAAAAAGTTTTTGAAAAGCTTCAAATGTGTTCTTGAGCTGCTTTGGATAGTCAAGATTGAGGGCATATATCAGTCCCATCAGCAGCACACATGCCTTTGTTCAGCTTCCACATCCTTCCATCACTTGGTTTCCCTCAATCACTAGACACATCTGATGGATCCTCCTCAGCCATGATGTTGTGCATCACGATCACCTTCATTGTTTTGTCTGTGTAGTCCTCACATTCCTACATGTTAAAAAGAAAGAAACAAAGAAGATACACATTATTAATTTAATTGAAGATGCTGTTTCAATACATTTCAACTTATCTAAAGGAGAGCAAAGGGGAGTGATTAGAAGATAAAAGGAAAAGGGGAGAGAGGATCCCTTGAGTTAAACAATCATCTGTTATCAATGACATACCTGGCAGTCATGGAAAATATCTTCTAGTCTTTCACCAAGGTAGTTAATGAGGCAGCAGACAACTGCATCCCTTTTTTTCTCAATGCTCTGTGTCTGTAGGGAGATACAATTTACTGAAAAGACTGTTAGTGGAGAGTGGGGAGAGAATTACATACAGTAAGACAGAATTGCTAAAAAAAAAAAAGGGTAGTTTAAGTTGGTAAGGAGCTCAACTTTGTTCACAACAAAGCAATTCTTTACAAATTATTTCACTTTTAATTCACGTATATCAATAATGACATATTTGTGGAAAAAAAGTAAAACAACATACGTCATTTATAGTGTCCAGCGCATCTTGGAACCAGCAGCCCCTCCTTTAGACCGCAGCTTTAGCATGAATGTCTCCTCCACGAAAATGTAGTGATACGTCTGAACTCTTCCTTGATCTAGGTAATAAAAGGACAAAAATAACATTTTAAATGAGACCAGATCTCATAGGCATGGGCATGCAGGTAATCTGGAGAGCGGATCATTTTGTTTTTAAACAGACCGCGGCGGAGACCGACTCCAGCTGCCATGTTAAGGGAGCTAACAGAGCTAACAGGTAAACAACATAAAACACGTCAGTCATTTCATATGTTGGCGACATATTAGTATAGTAGTATTTTAAGACTGAGGCGAAAATACACTAATGAATTGTTCCTCATTGACAGCAGTGTATTTCGGTGCAGCGTGAAGTGGGAGCAGAGACCTGCAGATACTTAATGACCATTATACCTTAACCACACTCGGCAAAAGCTGAACTATCCCCTTTACAATCTATCCTAAACATCCGCCCATTCAATATATTAGAAAAAGCTGGAGTTGACTAGTTTCTAACCTTAAAACCAGCGGTCAGACACAGTCATGCATGCTAGCTAATGTTGTAAAAAGCACACCGCGAACACATTTCATTGCAACTTAGTTGTCCAGACGGTTAACGGTCATGGTGGCGCCAGGGACAGATTCAAACTTTGATTTCAAGTAATGGCATGTTACACAGATGCATATTGAATATAAGTGAAGTGAAATATCTCATTTCAAATATTACAATTTGCCTTCGCGCTATTATTCACAAATAGCTTACCTTCAGCTCACGGTTCGATGGCAGAGAGGATCCAGAGTTCCCTGTCCCGCTCATTCAAAAACGGACTTCTTCTGCACACCATTAAGTAATGCACAACTTAATGGTGTGCATTACCGCCACCTACTGGTACGGAGTGTGGATCAGGACGCGTGCACCGGACTCAAGATTCGGGGGTATATTTTACTCTATTTTCCTATGTAACAGGTTTTTACTGTTAACGAATGGGTAGCATATGTATAATTTACCCATTATTTTATAATTCCTTAGCTAACTGAAAAAATCTATTACATTTTATATGATTTTTTTAGATCATATTTACCACTCTCCAAAATCACTTTTTTCAGTGTAGCAGAGACGCAGCTCAAACACTTGCTGTCATATTAGCAGAGAAGGCTGGTTTTAGTAAGAATGGAGTTTGGCAGATTGAATACAAATGTCTGCCACACTTAGCGGATTTACACAAAATACCAATAATGCTACAAATGCTTTGCTCCAGACTCTATCTGTGATAGTTTGGTGCTTTTGACACATGATAAAGGAATATTCTTCAGGTTTTTGCCACCTGAAAAGTCTCTGACAATAAAATTCTTCAGAGGCCTGGATGGGTTTCACTGCTTGCAGCTTTAATTTGTTCTCAATTCTCTTTTCAATTGAACTCCTCTTCCTTCTGTTGCATTAATGCTAAGAATGTGTGGGTTGTTTGATTGCCTTGTAATCTAATCATTGCCATTTCACTTTGTAAATTGAAACCTGTCTCAGCATCGAGTCGTCATTAATCCTGTCCACTCACGCTCACTGGGAGCAAACAGAGCCCGCCTGTGTAGGATGTGGTGCGTGTTTGCGTTCATTTTCATTCCATAAAACACACTGCGGTTGCAGATTAATGCCCAGTTGTGCCTCCGGAGGTAAAGAGTGCTTTCTGCTTCTCGTTTTCTTCGTCTTCTCCTGACCAGCTCGTCATATTCTTCTTCCTTTTCAAACCACAATCTAAGCAATGTTTCCCTATAAAATCAATAGTTCTCATCAGTGAAGCTGTGTGTGTCTTCCATCTACCTTTTCTTACTCTGTCAACGTATCTTCTCCCTCGAGCCTTTATCTTTTTCCTTTGGAAGTAACTGAGTGTCTGCTAGCCCTAAAAGAACATCTCCAATCTAAAAATAAAAAAGCATTATATCCATTACGTTGGGAGGACGTTTGAGTGCGCATGATGCACATCTCTTCTCTCAGTCCGTACTTCAGGGTTCACCTCTGCTGATGGAGAGCAGAGTGTTTGGTTGTTTGGGAGAAGTGATTTATGATTGCTTCCTCAGAAATCTTTAGAAGAAAACAGTGAGGCGTATGAGAGACGGATAAAACCTGATTGGTTGCGGAAACAGTTTGGGTCCTTTTAACCACTATTTAATTTTTAGTAATCAATATTTTTGCTTATGTTGATCTAAACTGATCTGTCACTAGCTTTTTAAATTTGATCTTAAAGCTGCAGTGTGAAACTTGTTAAAAAATGTTTGTTCCATTCTTATTAAAACAGTCACCATGTTGTATGAGACAAGCTCCTCCACTTCCTCCCAGTGACATTGTTATTTGAAAATGCAGACCACAAAAACAACCAATCAGAGCCAGGAGGAGGAGCTTAGCGCTGTCAATCAACCTCCTGTCTGCGCTGCTCAGTGTGCTAATAGCAGAGAAACAGTGAAAACCATGTATCTGTCATCTGTGGTTATGCTAACTAGCCTTAGCATCTATGGTAGGTTATGTTGACATGAGTGTAGTGCCTTAAAAACAAAATAATTTAATATTAAAATTCAGTTCAACATTTAACAGGAAGCCAGTAAAGGCATGTAAACACAGGAGAGTGGCTGTCTGCCTCTTCCTGGTTTGGCCTGTTAGTCTGATGGACAGAAGAAGGACTGAAATAAAGAGTCCTAATAAGGTGGAAAAATATGCTTTAAGCCATCAATCTACCTTAAATATGAAGAAATAATGAGCATGAGTTGAACGACGTTAAGAAGCAGTCAGACCACCCAGACTGCTGCTCCTGGCCTGCAGACTGAACGATGTCTTACTGAAGGTGTTCATGACTCTGCAGACTAAACCTCTCCTGTTATTCCCGGTCTCTTGACCAGAGGCCTTCAGCAAGTTCCCACTAATTGAGGGTTCAAGTTTAATACGGGAAGTCTGTCGCTACCAGTAACCATGTGTATCTTTGATCTGGGGAGGAAACTTCTGCACTCTTTACACTCAGAGAAACAAAACCAGGCCAGAAAGTCCAGCAGAAAATGTTTTCTTGTTTTTTGGGGGGGAATCAGAAACTTGCAGTAGTGCTACCAACTACAACACAACGCCAGGCAGTTAGCATGACGAGAAACTACTGCTGAGTATCACTACAGTAGCTGAAAGTGAGAGCAGCACTCCACACACTGCTGGAATGCATCTCTGCACGGCTCTGTTCAGGATCATTTGATTTACAGTAAAAATAAAGGTGCACTTCCAGGGATATTCCATTACACAACCTCATCCTCATCACCTCATCCTCCCTGCCTTTCTTCGTCTCTTCTAAACAAGCAGCTGCTCGCTGTGCTCACTTGGCAAGGATGTCATTTAGACATTCAGCTAGCTTAGCACCTACAGGAGCGGTAAATATGAATAATGCTTTGCACTTTAAAAACATTATTCTCCTTTGTGTGAAATACAATAAAGATGATGAAGCTTTTTCAGGTAAGATCAGCCCATCTGTTTTACTGCTGAGCCGATTTCCCCGGCATGTTGTAGTGAAGCTGATCTGCAGCCGGCAGAACCCCTGAAATAAGTACATTAACTACAGTTACAGTGACAGTAATGTAGTAGGTGGGAGTGATATTATCACTGTTATGTAATGTTACCTATAAACCACCTGAGCCATAATATTCATCACCAGCATTCTGATGTCATGGAAAGTAGGTTAGACCACCCAGCGTCGTTCTCTCTGTTTCTTCTGCTTCACATCCACCAGCGTCTCTGGGATGTACAGTGAACATAATGAAGTCTTTTGTTTTTTTGAGAAGGCTTTGACTGTACTAAAAAAAATTAGTAGAAAACCAAAGAAAATTTTTCAAAGAGCTTCAGAAAGTCTGGACATATTTTGATCAAGACAATGTAGAAACATTACAGAAAAATCTGAAATACACACAAGTTTGACATCATGTAACAGAATGAAAATACAATGTAACTATCATGTACACATAGGGCTGGGCGATACGTTGATTTTACGGTTTTTGAAGATTTGATTTTTGGAAAACCTGAATTTTTTCACCAATGCCCTCATTGTGTTTCCACAACTCAGAGGAAGAACGTCCACCATCTTGTTTTACAGCTTCTATTTATTTGGATTTTTAATTCATGTCAACTCTATGATATTTCTTTTTTAAATATGAGAGTAAAGTCTGATTACAGGAAGACAGTCTTAGTAATATGAGAATAAAGTCATGTGACTATAAAATCAAAATAATGTGTTAATAAAGTCAGTTGATGTTGAATCTGCCTCAGTGCTCGTAAAAGTCTAATATTTGGGTTTGTGTTAGTTTTGTGTTCAGAATAGTTCAGTATCCGACCATAATTTGATCTTCTGGGCAGTGATCATCTGCTGCTGTTTAACATTTCCCCTCTGTGTGTGTGTGTGTGTGTGTGTGTGCGTGTGTGTGTGTGTGTGTGTGTGTGTGTGTGTGTGTGTGTGTGTGTGTGTGCGTGCGTGCAGCTACCTCGACAGCCTAGATCGGATCGGTGCGGCCGACTACCAGCCCACAGAGCAGGACATCCTCCGGACCCGAGTGAAGACCACAGGCATCGTCGAGACGCACTTCACCTTCAAAAACCTTCACTTCAGGTTGGGATGACCCACCTGCTCCCCACTCCACTCACACCACAGAAACTCCGCTCTGTAATTAATTAGATCCGATGGTTTAAACAAGTATCTATATTTATGATTCTCTGGCTCTTTAACGAGGTCAGATTCAATTAGAGCACGGAGCGGAGGGAGCGAGAGGCGAGGTGAGAAATGGAGTGGATGAGACTTTGTCATAATTCGGCTGCACATCATTTATAAAGCAACTCAAACATGGAGAGTGAGGGATTAGTAAACTGTTAAAGGGCCGTTATTTATCTGGATGGATGCATCATTATGCCTTTTTCTTGCTGTTTTTATCAACAAATCGAAGCTGTAGATGCATGGAGGTCGGTCACAGTAACACATCCTCTTCCATATTTGCTCAAATATGGAAGAGAATTAGGGCCACTGAAAAACTGAAAAAAAATAATAAAAGTTGGCATTAATCTCAGAATTCTGACATGTATAATCATAATTTGGACTTTAATCTCAGAATTCTGACTTTTGATTGTAGAAAATTAAAGTCACAGTTCTTTTTTTTGGCAGTGGCCTTCATCCTTTTTTGTACAGAAATGATTGTGATTAAAGTTAATATTTTGATTTTCAGACAATTTCAACTAATATAATAAAAATAAGAATAAATTTTAATTTCTAAAGAACATTTAACACTGGAATTGGAAAACATGTTAAATATCCAAAATAGACATAAAAAACACTGAAACAACAATAAGTAAGATGGATAATGAAGTCTTGGTAACTAAAAGTACATTTCACAAAATATCATCATCATCATCATCAATATCATTTGACAGGGAAAACAGGGAGGTAGTGCAAACTAAATACTTCAAACTAAGTGTCAAATGTTTGCAGCATTTCTCAAAATGTCGACTTTTCAAATTTTTTAAAGGGGAGTATTTCTTTAACGACTCATTTTAATTAGTCATGCGATTAGTTGATTTATTGCGACAGGCTCAGATGCATGTTTGTGCTGCTGATCGAGGTTCTCCACTGAGCTGGCTGTGATGCGCCGTCGCTGTGTGTGTCTCAGAAGCACATCCTGCAGGTTTCCAGCTGGGCTGCTATTATTGGTGGTGATGTGGGGAGTGGGAGGCTCCTCTGTTCCTGTAACGGGTGGGACCCGTCAGCCTGCCTACCATTAGGCCTGTCACACACACGGCTGGCTCCGTTTCTCTCCGGACTCAGACCTCTCATTCCCAACACCACAAAAACACAATACAGTGAGGCTGGGTGATTTTCTGCTGGGGCAAAATGACGTAATGGATAACATCTGTTGTTCAGACATTTTCCTCTCGGTTCAAACACTTCATTTTAGCTATTCTTCAGCAATCCAACCAGGTTTTGGTTTTTCCAGCTAAGCTTAAATCCCTGCACTATAAAAATAGTGCATATCTGTAGTGGTTTTACAAGAACATTTAAATGAGAAAAAAATGTATAATTAAATTAGAATTGCTCTATAATTCAGCTTTTTTTTGCAGAAAATAAATCATGGCAACGATTTTGAATTTACTGCAGATTTTTTTCCTTAACCACATCCAGTCAAATATATATTCAGGCTCAAATATATGCATCCACCTCCATTAATGTTGCGTTTAATGGTTCGGCTTTTAAGTTTACTCTGAAAATCTTCAGCAGGATTCTTGTTTGTGCCACTCCAGCAGCTTAATGTTTTAATGTGTAGTGTGATAAACTGACCCTAACCATCAGCTGTAGATGAAGCTTCAGGATTTCATGCTGGAACTCCAGTGTTGACTGAAACGCTCGCAACCGAGAACAAAGTCTCCAAAAGTCTCAAAAATCTTTGCACTCAATGGAAATGTGAAGCTGTCCAGATGGACAGGTCAACTGTGTTTTTATTCTCTATTTTACTTTTGTTTCAGTAATCCTGTCTTCTGCATTATTCAAATAATTAAGATAGCTTATGTTTGTTTGCTTAATGGCATTTGTTGCTTTTGGAGTTGCTGTCTTTTCTTTAACAATTTAGTGTTTTGTTCAACTTCTCCAACTTGCTAATGGAGAGTTAGCTACATGTTACTGACACTTTATGTACACACTGGAGCCTGTGTGTGTAATTATAATCCACTTTTTTTCACTTCAAGCTGAGCAGCCTGACCCTTCAGGTGTTTCAGGCCATTAATATATCTGCAGCACAGATAATCAGAGTGTAAACAGTTTCCAGAGTGGAACTGTGTTTTTAGATGCTAAAATGGAAAAATAGACAGCGTTGCACCTACACAAACGTTTATTTTGCTGTATTTGTTTCTCCTGCCCTGCAGGCTGTTTGATGTGGGAGGTCAGAGGTCGGAGAGGAAGAAATGGATCCACTGTTTTGAAGATGTGACTGCCATCATTTTCTGCGTGGCTCTGAGCGGATACGACCAGGTTCTGCATGAGGACGAAACCACGGTAAGAACGTGACGAGCCTGGGTTCGACTCCGGAAACAGCCAACACTAGATTAGCAACAATATTTTACATATAGCTTTATTTATAGCTGTTTTATTATTTATAAATGTGATTTGAAGTCAAATAAATCCCCTTGAGCCAAATAGCTGTTTGTAACTTGGTGAGTTTTAACAGCTTAAACACCTGACAAGTCAGGTGTTGATATGTTTGTATGTTAGCGACATGTAGCCTTATTTTCATCTGTGACAAACTTAAAAAATATAAATATTATTGGTAAATAAAAAGGCTTATGTGAAAATGCTCCTGTATGTGGCTTATTCAGTAGTCAGAAAAAAATATTAAGGATGACATAAATGTGTTTAATAAATATTATTGAAAGGGGATTTTTGAAACCGTCAATCTCAATAGTAACTTTACATTGTGTAATTAATTTATCTGAAAGATGAACACAAAGATAAAAACTCAGATTTTCTATCCATATATATTTGAGTGTCTGCTGCTTTTCAGTTATTCCAGAAGAACGTTTCTGAAAATAGACGCGATGTGTGTTTTAAACGTAGAAAGTGTTGAATAAGCCGACAGTAAACAGACGGCCTGTGGAAAGGCTTCAGACAGTAAAGGATAAATGTCTCCAGAATTTAGGAATAAGCATTTCGGCTACAGAGAACGCTTTAAAAAATGATCAAAGTTCATTCAGAGCTGTAACAAAGCCATCTGATCACAGAGTAAACACCGCTCACAATCCTTTTTACCTTAATGAGGATTTGCTGAGTATCTTGAAGGTAAAATACATCATTACTGACCTAAAGCATCATAGCCTCCATTCAGAAATAATATTTGACCAATAAATCTCAGGGTAATTTCAGCCCTTTGCCACTTTGGACCCTCATTTTTCACTAAACCAGTGATTCTCAAATCCTAATCAGGCCCCCGTTCTGCTTTTCTAAACTTTCAAACCATAGAGCTTTTACATGTTTGCATCATTGTACACTCTGATACGGTAAACTGAATCCAAAATGTTCACATACTTCTACTTTTTTCATTTCCAGTACATTTGAAATATTTTTTCTTAGATCATAATAAACTGAGGAATCTGTGAAGATTTTTTTTATTTATGTACAACAGGAAACAATGGATGTGTGAGCATTTAAATGGCAACAAATAGGTCAAGTTTCATTAAGGTCAAACACATAGTCAGGCCCAAAATTATTCACGTCCACAAAATCATCCAAAAGTTTAAAGTCATACAAACACAGGATCATATTTTATTAAACAACCTGCCTACTTTGAGTCAATGGGTAAAGCCACCCAGATCTCCATGTAGTACGTCTGAAATGATGCAAAAGGCTGTGGAAAAACAAAAAAAATAATTATTTATACTCCTGGCAGACAATGTGTAAGAGCTGTTATTTTTATACAATTCTCAATATCCTTTAATGGAATTACTAATGACACGTGACCAGTTTTTTATGTTTCTACTCATATTTTTTGATTTACTGTTTGCATTAATTTCAGAGTCCTTGACATTGGAAGGCCTCTTGGCCAAAACCCTAATCTTTTGCTCCATCCACAGATTCAAGCCGACTTACATTAATCGTACTTTCTGGTTTGAAGAAGCATGTTGGTTAAATTAAAGGTTAACTTTAAGTAAGAATCTGTCAGTAGCTGCGTTTCCTTTACAAATGTGAGCAACACTTTGTCAGTATTCCACTAATGTCGAAAAAACTAAACTTTGCAATTTTATTGTTTCTGTTTAAAAAGAAACACATTTGAATAAGTTTGTTCATGCAATAAGCCATTTAAAAATACGCGGCTCCATCGTCCTCCCACCACTTCCTGTTGTCGCCTTCATCTTTTCTGCCAATACCAACATCTTGTTGATCATGTGACTCGTGATGAGAATAAAGCATTTCCATTGCCGTTTTACAAGAGACACTAATTTCAATACAGCAGAGAAACTACCTCAAGTTGGCATGTTTCCATTAAACCAGTTAATTTGCACAATTTCAAGGTGATTGGAAGTGCAGCTAGTGCTGTGAATATGTTTTAAAGTCATTCAATGACATTTTAAACAGTAACGGAGAGAATCGTCGCCTGCAGTCAGCATCATTAGAATCCCAGGGTTGGTTCATAACCACACAGGGAGAAACAATCCATCATGGAGGAAATAAATAGAGAACTTTATTGACTCATTTAACACAGCCGTGTCTGTAGTTGTTAGACAGACGTCTGTAAACTGAGGCACTTGCAGAGAGACAAAACTGTGAGGTTTTCACAGAAACCCAGGGACGCTTTAAACAGACCTGATCTTCATTCTATTATCCATTTTTATTATCGCTAAGCTAGAAATAATGTAGGAGTTCTAATTAGCAGACAACCTTTTCTGTTTTACTACCAAAAGCCTCCAGTTCAGCAAAAATATTCCACAATTTGGAAGAAAAAGCGAAGGACCTCCCAGTAAAAGCAACACATTACCCGATCCGGCAGCTCGTTAAACTCACTGCTCTGCTGGAGTTTTAATTAGCAAGCAACATTTCTTATATTGCTAATCTGCCTGTAACGGCAAGGAAGCAGTGGAAACATGGATTTGAATCCATCTTCACTCCTGGTTATTATTCAGTGACAAGTTCTGGTTCAGGTGTTTTACAACCAAACAATTATACTGATTTGAAAATTATTTATTTTGGTTTCCATCTTTTTTCACAAATAAATTCTGAAAAGTTTGGTCTGCATTTGTTTTCAGCCCTGTTCAGTCCGCTTTAATTCAACTCCGGTCCGTTTAAAGTCCCGTTTGTTAAAGTGTGAATGCTAATCACACTCTGAAGCACAACAAGACAGCGAACTCTGGTCCACCTAACAGCCTCAGTTCATTTGAGGTGAACTCTGCTGTGGTTTCATATGTGAACACAAAGTGAACCAGAGACCGCTCCAAAAGCAGGAAGTAGACTACAGCGCAAGGCATTCTGGGTAAATGCAACCTAGACACACACTAAAGTTCAATGCCAGCAAGAAAAATGGTTTGTGGTCTTTTACCAAAGACAAAAAATAAATCCTATAACTGCCACAATCTGATGCAGTAGGTTTGTTTATGTTTTGTGAAGAAGGAAACTGCGCTCAGTGTCTTCTGATGTTTTCTGATGATGTTGTTTCCTCCAGTAGTTCTTGGTGCAGCGCCACAGTTAGTTTTTGGTCTGGTGATGTGAGAACCTACCAGAGGAATGTTTGCTGTGTTCTTCACATGGCTTCTGGTAAAATGCAGAAGCCATGGTAAAATGCCTTCATAGAACAGCTGGATTTCTGATTCTGTTTGCTAATGAAGCTGCTCAGTATTTCATTGTTCAGAGTAAATGCAGCTGAATGCAAATGCAGACTTTTCAGATTTTTATTTCTAATAATATTTCTCCTACATCAGAATTTATACATGACTTTCAACTTTTTCAGCTCCCAGTAAAATCCAGTGTAGTTTTTGGTCGTAACATGACAAAATGTGAAGGAATTGATATGATATTATAAGACGCTGAACTTTTCAGGTTAACGGTCTCTCTTTCCAAAAACACTTTAGGATCAGTTAAAAGAGATATTTTCAGGCAGTAATAGTCTATAAACCATTTAAATCTTGAACCAGAATGTTATATTTTAGCACCAGCTCCTGAAGCTGATATAACCTGCTGTGGGAGGCAGAGCTGCAAGCTGTTAGCTGTGCTCAGCCTCCTGTCTCTGTATTTCAATAATTAGACTCATAAAAGGAACATTTGCATGCAAACAGGCTGAACTTTAGTCAAAGGGAGGTGTATAGTTTTATAATGTCAAAACACCTGTGAAAGGACTTGTGGGTAAGTAACAGAGCTGATGTGTGTCACAGCACTGGAGAGCAAACTCAGCTGAATATTAACTTGGTGGATTAGTCATCTGCTGTGCAGAGCAAAAGTATTTGCCTCTTTTCATATGTTTGCTGTTTTTTGTCACACCGAAATATTTCAGAGCTTATAAAAAGGCTAGTTTCAAAGAATAATTTCATTTATTTAGGGAAAAGCTACTTTAAGCATTCCTTCCTCTGTTAAAAAAGTAAGTGCCCCTTCAACCTAATAGTTGCCATAAAGTATTTGTGATAACTAGGAACTAGTCTTTCACATTGCAGTTTTGATTCAGCTATGCAGTTTTGTTTTGTTTTAGAGTGGTTGTTAGTCAGACTTTGACTAGGCCATGCAGAGGTGGATTATTGTCTTACTGTATTAGATTAATTTAGACAACAGTGAATTTGGTCACTAAATGTTGTTACTTGGCTACCAGAGTGCAAAGGAAAAACACTAAAAACCAAAAACTTTTGTGTTATTGTTTTTAAGCTCTTAAGGGGAAAGTTTTGCTCACAGAAATCATGTGCAAAAATCAAAAATGTGTGCCTATTTTATCAAAAACATTAAATGTTCAACATCTTAAGAAATGATATTCACAAGATGAAGTTATTAAAAATTATCATCTGTTTCTGAATGAGACAAAACTTGTTAAAGATTATTCAGCAAACAGATTATTCATTTTTCAACTTAATTTTTGTATTACATATTTAAAAAAGAAACAACTCATACAAATACATTGCACAGGTATGATATTTGTGAGGAATATGATAGATGGAAAGTTCTAAAGATAACAAAACCAAAAAATTCAGGTCACATCAGTATCACAAAAAGGAGAAAAAATAATCTTATCTAAACTTATTTAGTTCATTTTGAGTCCTTTTTATATTTGGCTTTCGCAACAAATATAAAAACATGTCTTCCAATTTTTATAAAATTCTTACATGTTAATTTATTGAATCTTATCCATTTTATAAATTTCTTTAATGATTCTGTTGTTGGAGGATCCTTATTTTACCACCAGAAATTAAAACCTTTCACTCCAGAACGTTTTGAGCTGCTTGGTTTTGTTTTCTCTGTTGGGAAAGGCAGTAAAAGCTCCTGACAGGCTCCGCCTCCAGCTTCTGACTGGTTTCCCATCAGTGTCTGTTGGTACAAACACGCCCTGCACCACTTACTCTCTGTCACTCCCTTCCTTCTTCTTCAGATGCGCATGTACTGTGTTTGGTCGTTGCTCCTCTTCATCGTGTTCTCTGAAATGACGACTGCTCGTTGTGAACGCTGCCTTCCTGCCCTGTGAACACTCTCTCTGCAGCACCGGATGTGTGTTAGCATTAGCATGTCTGGTTGAGGAGGGGAGGGGAAGCGGACGCGGGGGGCGGGTCCCTTGCGTTTTTCTGTTCCTTCTCTAAGCTCCGCCCTGCAGCATCTCTGGCTCCTTCTACTCCTCTTGTCACTGTCGCCACCGACTGTCCTCTCTAACCAATCAGCTGTCAGATGCAGAAGCTCCACCCACAGCCAGGTATGAAAACCTCCAATAGGTTGACACACTCACCTTAGCGGCTGGAAGCAGGTCCTCTCTGTGTTTGCTGTTTCCTCTGTTTTATAGCTAGAGATGCACTGATCCCTTATTAATATCGGTATCAGTCCAGATATTGAAAAACATTCTAGATCGGGTATCGGCGACAATGTTCCCGATCCATAAGGGCAGATCTATTTGGTCTAATTCTATGCTTTATTATTTATTTCACGTTAAGCTTATAATTCCTAGTTGCACTTTCTGATCCATTTGGAAGAAGATTTGTTGGAGTTTATTTTTACGTTTGACCAAGGCAGTCACCCTGTTGTTCAGTTTCTTCATTATTTATTTTACATTGGCTGTTTTACTCCTAATTGCACTGACTGAACAAATTAAGGTTGTTTTTACATTTTTGACCAAGCTTGTGACGCTGTTGGTGTATTTCAGTGAGCTGTACTAGAGCAGAATTATCAAATAAATTCCTATTTTAGTATTTTTAGTTAAAAAAAATTGTTTTAAGTCAATTCAGCTGTTTTTCTGTATCAGATTGATAAACCTCAGATATTGGTATCGGAAATGAAAAGCTGCATCTCTATTAATAGATCTCTCTTCTTCCTTTTCCTGGTTTGTGAAACTCCAACAGTCGTTTCTCATGAATCTGGTCGATGGATCCCATCGATCTCTTTCTCCTCAAGTGAATGTTGGATCAGAACCAGAGAGAAACTGCTTTCAGCTCACAGTTTGAAGGAATCTGTCTGTTTTCATTACCTGTCACATTAAAAAAAAAACACTGAAACAGCTAGTTAGTTTTCTCCTTAATCCAACATTTATTTTAATCCATTGTGAATAATTAGGTGGCAATGATTCACCGAAAACACAATTAAGCATGAGAAATTTTGTAAAAGGAAAAATAATCAAGTGTTCTGGTTTCATGTAATAAACAAGGTTTGATACTAAATAACCAAAGCAGCTGCAACATTAATTTAGCAGCTTTTACATCTGCTCTTAATGTTTCTTCTTATTTCTACATTAGAACCCTGTGGAGTTATCGTTGTGATCATTTAACTACATGCAGTTCTGGTTTGATGTTTTCACCCACTCAGCATCACCGTCATGTTATTATGATATTTGATTTATTAAATTGTTCCTTTTCAAAGTGAGGTGATTAGGCAACATATTGTGTAATAAATCCACAAGTTGGATTTATTACAGCAGAAGGTTAAAATTACACACAAAGCCCCAATCATATTCGGTCTCCTATAAAGTCTCACTGTTTTTGTAGTCAAGAAGGGATTTCCCACCTCTCTCTTTTTTAATTGTAGTGTTTCAAAATAATCCCAAAGCATTAATCTTCCCAAAGGTTTATGCTTTGGGAAGACATTTCCAGAAGCTGGAAATTCACCTTCTTCCTTCCAATAATTAGTTTTGAACAAGGAGGATGACTTCCATGTTTTTATTTCCTCTTCTTCAACTTTAATTGAAGATATCTCTTAATAAGAGCCTCAAACATAATTTTCCATTCGTATTAGTGAGTCCTTGATGAGTGGGTGCAAATCTGACCATTTTGTGAAATACTTGTTTATTCTTAAATAATTATAGTTATATTAACGTTTAAAAATAGTTATTATTTTTAATAGTTGATATTAAAAATGATTGCTTTCATCTTGTTAGCTTCCTGTGGTGCATCCACAGGAAGTTAGTGAAGGGATGCATTCATCCCTTCACTAATTACTGGGCTGATTCATCTTCAGTTGACAAGTCAGGTTCAATCAAACTGTTGCGACATGAGGAAATTGTGCTCAGCAGCGCCCCTACTGGTGAAAACTTCACAGGGTTCGTTTAGTTTAGCATGATGCAGTTAGAGCAGACTCTAACACACAGCTAACATCTCAACACGCATGGCTTCATTAAGCTCACTGCCAGTGAGTCTTACTAATCATTTCTGAATGTTGCATGCTGATAAAAAATGTTAACACGCACACAAACTCAGATCACAAACTGTGGTTTTACGAGGAACTCCCCCAAACTTCTGTTCTGCTTTTTGGTTTTAGCTTTCGTCACAGTTCCTCCTTTAGCTCAGATTACGTGTCGTTTGCACACGTCATGATATTCTGCAGTTTGGAGTTTTTTCTCTGAGTTCTGTCCCGTTTGACATGTTCTGATGTCTCTCCTGCAGAACCGCATGCACGAGTCACTGAAGCTCTTCGACTCAATTTGTAACAACAAGTGGTTTAACGACACTGCCATCATCCTCTTCCTTAACAAGAAGGACCTGTTCGAAAACAAGATCATCAAGTCTCCGCTGACCATCTGCTTCCCAGAATACACCGGTACATCCTTCACAGCGACTGTTCCCTTTATGCTGGATTCTGGTTAAAACATTAGAAAGTCACCAAACTGCCTAACTTCTAGAAAAAAACCAGACAATCCCAATCTTTGGGCTTTTGCTCAACTATTTTTGGAATATTTTTTCAGATTTTATTGACATGAACCATCTTAGCATCTGCTGCTTTATTTTTTTTTTCACACGCTCAGCGTACAGACATTAATCACAAATATGAGGAATAAAAATAAAAGATAAAAGGAACAACATTTATGCAATATTACTGTGCTATAAAGACAAAGAAAATCTGTTAATCTGGTGAATCATTTCTTTTTTTATTGACATTATTCCCTCATTATATAAAAAAATAAAAAGCTTTCTCTAAAATCCAATTTTTTACAGAAATGAGCTTTTAAGTTGCCTGCAGTTTTCAGTTTAAACCACTAGATGGCTCTCCATCCTGGCAACAAGACCTTTATTTCTTTGTGAATTTTAATTTAATATTTTGGTTCATTTTAAACAGTTAGCCTGCAATTTATTTGTAGATATTTTTTTGTTTGTTTTTGGATGCTAAAATTATTTTTCTCTTGATTACATGTACACATTTACAATAACAGTCCTAATAAACTAAGACTAATTAAGAGCCCAAATGAAAAACAATCTTATTGAGCAGGTAGTTGTGAGAAGTAACATTTTGCTAAATAATATACTTAAATTTCAAGTATGAATTTTTCTGAAAGCAAAACCTTTAAAATTTAAATTAAATTTGAATTCTCTTTTTTCCTTACTTTTCTACAACTAATAAAAGTCAACAGTAATCATAGTGGCCATTTTACACAAAAAGGAAGAAATATTCAGATAAATTTTAGACAACAGAGCTGCAGGTTCATCCTACCAGGGATGAAAGTTACAGAGAGCAAAATAAGGAAAACAGCAGAAGAGAATGAGATCAGGGCTTCCAGGGTCCAAACTTCCAGGGCCTGAGTGTGAGTGAGACAAGAGAAAACACGAGACAAAACAACCAAACATGAAAGCGCCTGAGAGTGGGAGGAAAATTAGGAAGAAAAAAAACTGTGGGAAAAAAGGGTACAGAAAGAGAAAAAGCAGCAAGACTGTGAGAAAGAAGGGATTAGGATTCCAAAGCTGTTCCTTCCCCTCTTCCTCCCTCCCCACTAGCTGCTCTCTGACCAACTTCCTGCCGGAGCAGACAGGCAGCGGCTGCTGATGGCCTAGAGCCACCGAGACATTGGACCAAAAATGACTCGTCTCTGAGTTCAGGCTCATCCCAAAAGCACAAGAACAAAGGAAATCGAGCCAAGAGCTGGCAGAAGGCGGCGCTCGCCCCAACGGCTAATTATGAACTGGACCTGAAAGGAGCCACAGTGGATTTGGCTCCGGCGTTAATCTGATCACCACACTCACTGTACAAATAATGGCTCCAGTGTTTTTAGCTTCAGGTTGTCAGAACTGTCAGAGTTTCGTTCTGTAGCTGCTGGTTATCCAGGAGAAAGCGCCGCACTGCAGCAACAATAACGGGACGTATTAATGTCCATCACTTTCCATTTACTGGAGCAAACTCACAGCTCCAGTTTGTCTCAGGAAGTTGTCCATGCATCACGTTTATTAAAGCGCGCTGGCATCGAGCTCAGCACAACCTCAGCACAATGTTTGCTGAGCTCAAGAGTCAAAGGTTCGGTTTTCAGAAAGAAAATCACAAAATAGCGCTGATGGAGGAAAAAAGGGGGATGATGGGGAAGTAGGAGGCGGCTCACGGATCTAAACGGTTTGGATGAAAAACGCGTTAAAAGCTGCATCGTAACCGAGGTTATTAAAGTTATCAAAAATAAACTAAATAATGACAACCGAAACATTTTCATTAAGTGGGAGAAAACTAGCTGGGACTATATTCTGCATCCATTCCTAAAATATGCTGAAACTAGAATTACAATATCTTTTGTTTTTGTGTTTGTGTATTTATTCATTAGTCGCTCAAATTGATGTGGATTTTTTTTTTTTCATACAAGCAGTTTAAGTCAACTGTCAGGAAACGACAACACTCCTTACTTTTCCTATGCTAGTCCACAAAATGGCGGCTGGTCTGAAAAATGGCGACAGCAAAAGTTGGGAACAAACGCCAGAGTCTGTTGTTCAACAACAATCAACTACATTTTGTGAAAACAGCATCTTCTGTTGAGTACTCATTTCCCTATCGATGTATCACAAAACAATACTGCAACCTTTTTGAATTCTGCACCTAAAAATTAACCAAAGTATGAAAAAAACTAAAAGTAATAAAAACTAGAAAGTAACTGAATTGAACTAATTCAGTTTCAATTAAAAGTAACAGAATTAAACAAACAAAAGTCAAAACGAAATAAAACTAAACAAATTAAAAATCTAAAACTGGTCGTAACTCCTGCTTCATGTCCTCTCCAGGTCCAGATAATTACGACGATGGGATTGCCTACATCAAGTCTCAGTACGAAGGCAAGAACAAGTCGCCCAACAAGGAGGTGTACTCTCACGTGACCTGCGCCACGGACACCAACAACATCCAGTTCGTCTTCGATTCTGTCACAGACGTCATCATAGGCACCAACCTGCGGGGCTGCGGCTTGTACTGACCGGATGCTTTTACTTCTGTGGTACCTTGTTATGTCACATGTGTGGGGCCAATTCGATTGGCCAATTCGATTGGTCATCCTGTGAGAGTTGGTCAAATGATGTCCTCCTTTACTACAGAGCAGACTGTTGGTCCAGCTTGATTTAACTCGTTGGTTGGTTGGCTGAAACTTCTGCTTGTTCAGTCCTGGACCACTCCCGCTGCGTACTGTTGTTTTTCTGACCTTACCTGACCCCAGTAATCTTGTCCTAGCCCCTCTGTCTCAGGCCTTTATACCAAACAACGGTGTCCTGGTTCATTCTGTAAAGGGGCAATTGTGAGAAAAGCTTAACAAGTTTGTTAGATAAGCCATTAATGCATACATAGTGTTGTAAGAAATTTCCATTGCTTAATGCTTCATGCTATTTGGCCTCATATCACGAGATTCCTCACCAACCTCATTCAGAATCCAACATGGCTGCTGCATTTGTAATCTTAGCTCCTATAATTACCTGATTTTTTTTGCATTACTGAGTTTGCATTTCATTGAATCAGTCGCACACACAGTACTCTGCTATCTTTGTTGCTATGGTGATTGAACACAATAGCAAACCAGAAAATTGACTAGCTACCACAGTTAGCTAGTCTCTGAAGACAAACGTAAGCTAATGTCTGTGGTTTTAATTGAACACTCCTACATTAGCTATGTCTTTATATTTTTGGATTTTTTGTGGAATGTGACTCCAAATTATTCAAAAGAAAAGCTTGAGTAGCTAAAATACCTAAATGTAAAATGCTCATTGACATCGTTTGCAAAGCATCCAATCCTATTTTTCCTTGACACAGATTAGCTGTAACTCCTGGGAGCGGAAATGAGGAAAATGGTTGATGTTCTGCAGTAGTGTTAAGACGGTTTCCACTGTCTGTATTAATATATATTAAGGTATATTTGGTGTTTGAACTTTTAAAGTAGGGAGTTATAAGCATTTCAGGGGATGTTTTAGTTATTCATTGGTGGTTATGGTCCATATCGCCTATGAATAGCCGGGATGCCACACTTTTCTCTACGCTGTTTTCTGCTTAGTGACAAATAATATATTGTTTGGATATGTAGTATTTTTTACCGTTTTTAATAATGAAAACCATTTTTGCCTAGTTTTTCCTCTGGCTTCTGATATGAGACATAGGACCTGAGAATCAACCACATTTTAAACAAAGAACGTTATTATTAAAAATCTCACCATGTTAACCGAAAGTAAATACTTTCAACTCTAACATTCCTTATTACATAATTATCAATTGTATGCTTTTGTTTTTTATTTGTAGACAATTAGGATGTAAATGGAGGAAAACAGGATCTGAGCTGGGAGGAGGTTGCATCATTGCCTCATGTTGCAGTGTGAACAACTCCATTATGAAACCACTTAAAACAAAGGGCTAGAAAAGCTGACTCAGCCCGGCAGCTACCGATAGTGGCTGGATGGGCGCATCGATTTCAGCCCGCCCTGAGACTACAGCCATTATCTGAGGCTGCTTTCTGTAACATTCCTGCCGTAAAAACACAGCTGAGCTTTGGGAGACTGAAACCTGGAGAGAGTGTATGGCTGGGGTTTGGGTTCAGATTGAAGAAAAGATTATTACATGAAGGTAGGAGTGGGCGTTTATCACATCGTTTATCATTTATCGTGATAAAATTCCAATTGATATCTATTACCTGTGTTTCTCATCGGCCATACAAGATGTCAAAATAAAATTTTTTTATGAAAACACCACTTCTGCAAAACCTCAACTTTCAATAAAAAGATTTGGCACTATGAAGTTTTTTGGTAGTATCAAAATTGGTTTATTTCTCAGAACTGCAATGGAAAAGTTTTTATGCATCACGACTCACGTGATCAACAATCGGATGTTGCCACTGGCAGAAACCACGAAGAAGAAGATGACAGGAAGTAGTTGGAGGATAATGGAGCGGCCATGTTTTTTTAATAACTTATCACATGAACAAACTTATTCACGTGTAATTTTAATTGTTTCTCTTGTAATGGAAACACTGCAGTAGCGAAATTCTATTTTTTTGACATTAGTGGAACAGCAACAGCTTTTTGTACATTTATAGCTACTGTCAAAATTGCTCTTTTTACTATTTTCTCCATTATTTAACAAGAGTTTTGATAAATATCCAAATGTTTGAAAATATGATTAAAACAGTTACTGTGAGTATTTTTGTAATAAAAATCACACTTAATGATAAAAGTCACAGCCATACAGTTACCAATTAGAGAAGTTCTTATCGTCACTTTTATCATTATCACAACAGAACCACAGAATATTGTGTTAAAACTTTAAGTCCATATTGCCCACCCCTACTGACACGGTGAAAGTGTCTGATGTGATTCGTGCTTCATCACTCTCATCCTCTGCCTCACTTTTAAACAGGTAGATGACATCATCAGCTCATCTTTCTACATCTGCGCCAAATTTCCTAATTAGCGACGGAGAGCTCCCCGAGGCTGTTGATCGGCCTGCTGTGTGAGATTCTGCTTGTGGATTTTCTGTCTGTGTGTGTTTGCAGATTGCGTACAGTTAATGGTGTGTGTGTGTGTGTGTATGTGTCATTTAACAGAACAGGAAAGGTCAGCTCACAAACGTGTGTGTACGTGTTGTGTTGGGAGACAGCATCAGCTCAGGGGTGCAGTGGTGGAGTCACTATCTGTGGATTAATTACCCGCAAGGCACCTGTCTACCCTTTACGCTAACACAAACACACACAGCAGCACAGGCAAGCGTACACACATGCACTGAACACACAGAACGGCCCTGGGGTTTTTAAAATGTCGCCACACCTTCCTTTGCCAAATGTTCCCATCGTTTGCAGCTAAAAGCATCAGATGGACGCTGGTTGATTTGGCAAACAGAAAATCTGCTGTTTGTGTGTAAGAATATTGATGCACTGTGTTCTAAACATCTCTTGGTAGAATAGATAGTACAACAATAATTGTATTCTTGATTTTTTTTATTTTGTTTTATTTGTTCTGTGCATTAAAACTATTTAGTAATAAAGTTCTCCTTGCCTTTTCATGGAAATTACTTTCCATCTAAATCCACAGGGGAAGTTGCATGTTTTGGGTTCTTTTAATGGAAACTAAATTCTTGGGTCTCCAAATCCAGAGAATGCACTTTACTGGCAACATTTTTCATCAACAAACATTCATCTTGTTAAACTTTGCCTTAAAATTTTTGTTGTTGTTTAATTTCACTGAATTAAGCCAGAAAAGGTTATAAAATAGGATAGTAGCAAACGAGCGCAGTTTATTAGTTTTGTTAGTTTTTTTGTTTAGTGCCTGACATAAAGAGCTGTCACCAGTTGGAGGAAGACATCCTGCTGAATCTTCCATGTACGTGACGTTCTGTAAGCTCCAGTTCACAGTGATAAAATAAAAGTCTTCATTTTTATTTGCCTCGCAGCAGAAAGTGACAACATGCTGTTTGAGCTCCATCTCCTCGATTCTGGCAGCACTGAATGACATGGAGGTGTTTTATCAGCTGTTCTTGATCAGTATTATTAATTTACCCCCAGTTGGTTCACAGCATTAACAAAATTCAAACCTAAATTATCTAATATGTGTTTTGTACATCTAAATCAGTTAGTGTGTTTGTGAGCTTTAAGCATTTTGTATATTAATTGTTTTCCAGAACTGAAATGTCTTTGCAGATGTCTTAGAGTCTCTGGTTTATTGGAAACATTCTGACGTGACATGTGGTTAAGTCATTTTGGTTTACCTGCACCTCTCAACCTGGCTCCTATTGATTCCTTTGATTCCCAGAAAAAGTTTAAAGGTTTTTAAAAACTTTTGATAAATGGTTTTAAGATCAGGATGTACAGAAGCATTATGCAGGAATCTTCTCAGATACACTCTGGACAAGGTCTAACAGGAAACCAAACATTGAACTCGTTAAAAAAAATCCTATATATTCCTTACTTTTTTTTATATCCTATATTTGCATTTTGCATTTCATTGCAGGGAAACATGACCTTTATACTCCAGTTGCTAGTTATCAAATCCGGAAATAATGTAACAATCAAATTAAACCTGTTTGAGAAATTTCAAAATGTTGTTGAGTAGCTTGCTTAAGTATCACTATTAGTAACATTTTATGAGCAATGTTTGTATGAATGATTTATTAAGATTCAAACGTTTATCTGGTCAAATAACCAGTTTATGACTGTATCTTGTACTTGGTTTTATACACACTGCAGCTATGTTGTAATTTGAAAGCAGGGTTGGTGAGAAACATTTGAGCTTCAGAACCAGAAATGCACCTTCTGATGGTCATTTCACTTTATCATCATCATGTTTTCAAGCTGAAGCTGCCGACTCACTGTTTCCTCTCTTGCGGTTTCGGTTGGCGTCCTTTCTGGGTCTAAACATGACGAAAAGAAGCAGAATTATGTGTGACTTTTCATGGAGTGTGTCTACTGGGATCAGTGGTGTGGAATTCACGTTGTTCTGCCTCGTCATGACTGGGTTCATTACCTTTCTACGATGTTTTGCTTTGTTAGGTACAGGTACTGTACCTGTCAGGATTCACAAAAGTTCTGATATTTTCATTGTTAGTTTTATTCAGTAATTATTATGACTATTTTTAATTGGAAAAAAGCCTTCCATTGTTTAAATTTGAACAAAAAAAGACATGCGAATATGAAACCTGAAAGACAAATCAAGATCTGATGCCTTTTACTGTCTTTAGCAATAACAGCTAAAGCAGGTTATGATTTACAAAAGTCCACATTACATGAGGAAATGGAGCAAAACATCCCAAAGTTTCCAATTAAAAGTTTTAGTGAAAACCTTTGGGGAGTTTTCTTTTTACAGTTTATTTAGTCAGTTTTTTTTCCAAACATAACTTAAATGTATGTCTTTATAATAAATACAAGCCTTGAGTTTTGCTCATCTATACATTATAGAACGTGTAGAAAGTTTTTTCTGTAATAATCAGTGAAGAACCAACATTTCGTAGCAGCTTATAGTGTTTGTATTGATTAAACAGTGTGATCTGTTGATTCAGCTTGACCTTCCAGAACATCCAATTGTTTCCTAGAAATAAAGTACCGCACTGTAGCACTAAAGCAGTTAGGGGTTAATAGGATGGAAACAGCGCTGAGAGAAGAACAATGAGCCATCAGTGTGTCTGTGTGTAGACGTGTGTGTGTTGGGGCCAAACGGCCAAGACCAAAAAAAATACTTGATCTTTGATAGTAAATATCTAATCTGTGTTGGCTACATAAAATAGGGATTTGTGGGTAATGTAGTTTATCTGTTATTTCCCAGTGTAGGTCTTAAATTCAGATAAAAAATGCCACATGGTTTCAGCAGAGAAATGGTTGCATTTGTGCCACGTTTTTCTTTGTTTGTTTTTTCCCTCCACAACAAGCTGCTGATATGCCACAGCGCTACAGATGAAGAACTAAAACAAAGTGCCAAATATTTCCCTGATTAGCTCCAGAGCAGCTCCCATCCTGACCTTGCTTACATGCCCTTATGAGCGATCTCCTGATTTTCAGTCTCACTTTTCCGTAATGAGCACTCAAGCCAAGGAGTCGCTCGCTCTCCTGCAGGAAGTCTCCCGGCTGCATTAGAGCAGATTTGACTCTGGAGCATCAACTGTGCCATTTCTCATCACACCCATAACCCAGCTCTCCTGTTACCATAAGTTAACTCTGTCTCCATGCCAACCAACACTGTAAACACTGTCCAGGTACTGCAAAACCTGCACAAACTGTATATGGATGTGTATATACTGTATGTGTGCAAGTGCTAAACTGTTTGTGCTGTAACTCCCTTGCTGTTGATAATTTATTGAACATTGTATTTATACATGAGACAATGATAATAAAGCACCACATGAGCAACCGGAGATGTGTGATTATTTTCCCTCCTAAAATGTTTTTCCTGGATATCAAGAAGTTTATTGTTGCTCTCGTTCTTCGCTTCTCTTCCTCCGATTTCTTTTTCTGGGTTTGTCTTTTTTTCCACAGCTGTAATTATTTATTAACAAAGGATTTCCGTAAACAAGTAAAACAGCCGCTAGTTTGAGTGTGAGACAAATGAGAGCAGCATAATGGCTGAGGAAAATGTTGAAGCATTAATTCTAGAGAAAAGTTTCCCTCTTTGTTCTCTCATCACTCTTTCGCTCTACTTTTAATAGTAACATGTTATTGTGTAAATCTTCACTTTTGTTGAGTTTCTGTTAACTTTGAAAATTTCCTCTTTTCTCGTCTTCCCCGTCATCCGTCCTCATCGTCCCATTTTCCTGTGTGTTCCCGCTCCTCTCTCACCATTTCCCCGCTCCTTTTCAGAATCGCATGCACGAGTCTTTGATGCTGTTTGACTCCATCTGCAACAACAAGTTCTTCATCGACACCTCCATCATCCTCTTCCTCAACAAGAAGGATCTGTTTGCAGAGAAGATTAAGAAGTCTCCACTCAGCATCTGTTTCCCAGAGTACACAGGTGAGAGATATTTTTCACTTGAAGAGGCAGTATCACATTATTATATTGTTATTCCCTCACCAAAAACATACCTGGAGTGTTACATTGATTCTTTCATGCATTTTGGAGAAATCCTTTAATCTCCATTGCAACCATTCAGCTGCGAAAAACGCATGGTTGGACCTAGCTCTGCCTTCGAGACACATCTCCTCCTCCACTCAGCTCCTTCAGACTAGCCAGCATCAATTAGCAAACATCTGATAGAACTGTGCATCTGCTGAGCTCGTTATAGGAGTTACTTCTCAGAGCAACGCTGGTAAAAACATTAAAGGGTTAATAGAAGAGCCATGTTGTGATGATTTCTTAAAGGGATGTTGTCACATTTAAAGGCTTTAGGTCCTAAAATAAAGATTAACATTAAACAACAATAACAACAATTACAAAAAAACAGTTTTCAAGTGATGATGGCATTTAGTCCAGTACTCCATGTAGAAAAACCTTAGACTGGGATTTGCACCAAGGACCTTCTTGCTGAAAGGCAGGGGTGTTACCAACTGTGTCCCCAGAATTACATTTTTTAAACAATATGCTTTACTGTTATTATTATTATTATTAGTAGTAGTAGTAGTATTGGTGTCGTTGTTAAGGGAATATGATTTCAAGAGTAGCTGCCAGTTTTTATTTGTTTTTGTCAAATGAGCTACAACTTATGTGCAGGAGCAAAAACATTTGTTTTTCCTCAGGTCATCTTTCTCTGATTTTACAATATTTTGGTCACCTTAAACTTCTAAAATAAAAAATGAAAGACGTAAACACCTTCTCATTTACAGCACTGATTATTAAAAGTTCACAGTTAGTAACTCAAACAGATTTTGAGCCGATCTTAAATTAATTCTGTCAAAAATTGTAAGCTTATAATATGGAGTTAAGAAATTAATTTTGACATGGAAATGCTTTACTGTCATCAGCATGTAGACATAAAGTGATGTTAAGATTGTTTAGGTTACAGTTTTCTTGACTTGAATAATTTTGAGATGATAAATGTAAGGCTTGTTTTAATTATCTCATTAGATTTAGTTTTCTAAATATGACCTGGAGTTTGTTTTTCATGTTAATGTTTCATTATCTCATTAGCTGGAGATAACATTACCTTGAGGTTGTTTGTTTCTTTATCTTGAGAAAATAAACTCTCAAACTCATTATTGTTTCAATAACAGCTCGATTTTCTCATTAGAAAAAACAATATCAAGGTTTTTTTATACTTTTTCTTGAGGCAACAGCTTTATTATCCCATTAATCTGCTGAAATAATGAGACCTCAAGCTTTCTTTGATGAGAAACTCATTCCATTATCTCCTGATCTGGAGATGTCGAGGCTTGAATTGTTGAAACAATATCTTTATTTCAAGCCTGAATTTATGACGGTCATGCTGCCAGCAGTTTCAGGCTGCAAACATTAAAGCTTCACATTCACAGGTTATGCACTGATCTCCTGATGGGGATCATAAAGAACTTTTTGGGGGTTTTTACACCTTAATCACCACTTTTATCTTCCCAAATGATCAAGTTCTTGCTTCTAGAAATGGTCACATCAAAATTATTAGTAGCTGTTTTTTCCTGTCATACGTCTGTTTTGTGGTCAGCAGAACTTTTTCTGAGCATTTACCTTATAAAGTCTTTTTTTTTTGCTTTAGAAAAAAGGAATATGTTTAAGATTCTGGTGGAACAAGCTGTTTTCCACATTCAGTTTTATGGGGTTTTTTTTCATGCTTATTCAGCCCTGGAAAAGCCAGTTCCATATTTTTCCATATTTTAAAGACTCTGGAGAAACAGCAGGAGGTGAAATGACCTCAGGAAGAATTATCCAAGTTTGGCAAAGGAGGGTGAAGATGTCTGTATTGCTTAGGAACGTAGATAAATGATTTACTTTTTTAATGATTATCTCTGTTTTACAACAGAAAATGTTGATGATTTTGAACTAAGAAATATTTAGCAGGAAATTTTGGAAAACTGCTTCCTGTATCTGCAGTGTTGGCCCAGTATAACTCCACTTCTCAAAATGGTTTGATTCTGATTCAGAATTTCTTACAAATGTAACATTGACTGTTTAAAACTGCTAAATAAATTGACCAAACTTTGAGCTGCCTTCATCGCCTTTGGTCAGAGCTCAAGTTGCTGCTTTTATGTTTCAGCGGTTCTGACTGTCAGTGATGGTTTCATATTTCCTGTTGGGACAGAAAATCAATTTTCTCCAACAGTTTTTGGCAAAGAGGCAAACAAGATCATTCAGCTGGAGTTACTTTGGAGATCCAACTCTTGACCTAAAACCTTAAATTAACCTTAAGATTGTTCAGTCAGAGAGCAGTGTGGACGTCCTGATCCCATTTAAAACTGGATACGAAAGCATGAATGACTGATCTTTACTGTCTGAGTGAGATTTCCTGGAAATTAAAACCCTCAGGTCTGTTCTCTGATTAACAGCTGCCTGATTGAGGGCATTAGTTGTGCATGGGACCTTCAGATGTGGATTTACTGTCTCTGCATTATAAACCGTCTGAAAAATGTGCCACTTTAAATCTTGCGGTATGATTACAGCTGCAAGTTAGTTTCCAGCAGAGAAAGGGAGAGCGAAATGGTTGGAGGAACATAAAACCTCACTTCAAGAAGAGATTTACTTTACTGCATTTCCACAAGTGGAGAAATGATAGCGAGCACAGGGAGGAGAGGAAAGTTGTTGGCAGTGAGAGTCTGCAAAAACGGCAGAGGGAAGCAGAAAGACTTCTTGACGTGGAAGTGGGAGCCAGATGTAGTGGTGACGGATAAAAGCACTGTGAGTAATAGACGTGCGTGGTGAGCTATGATAAGCCTCTTCACACACTCACAGCGGTGCACCCGTCTCTCACGCTGCTCTGATAGTCACACTGAGCCGTTCTGACAGCTTCCACCTTTACTTTTTGCTGCATCATGTTCTGCCTCTCTGTCCAGCCAAAGGTCTGAACACTCCTCATTCTGATCACTGGAAATACTTTTCTGATTTCATTTTATATGACAGAAAGGCTGAGGTGGAGTTGGAGGGTTTTGCAGCTTTGCATCCTTAGAGGGAAAGTATTAAGTAAAAGTCACATATTGCACATTTTTGTACTTTCATTTGGGTTTCTACTGCTTCTAAAAACAAATCAAGCACGTTTTCTGATGTCTGTTTTGGTGTCTGGTTTCAACCCTACCCCCCACCCCAGAATATAACATCACAAATCAGCAGGAACTGCTCCGTAACCTAGCAACCCAAGCAGAGCTCCACCACATATGTTGAGCTGGTTTTACCGCTGTGCGTTGTACAATGGCTGCTGGAAAAGACAACATGTTTTGTTGACTTATCACTAAGAAACCACTTGCTGCATTCGTGTTGGATGTGCAGGAGGCTCCACTTCTGCTTTTCAAAGATGTACAGTTGTACGTCTGTTCGCAGCTTTTTTTACGTTGAGTTGAGGTGCGTGGCCAGCAGCAGCTTATTTGGATTGAAAGTGACAAGAGGCCCTAAATGAGCTCAAAATGTGTAGAACTGAGCAGACTAAAATCTTATTATCTAACAAGGATTTTTGAGCATGTTTTGTTTAGGCCATAGATCTATCCTAACCTGTTCAAGGATTCATAGTGGGTCACCTGTAACAGATATTCACCAGTTCGCAAGTACTGTCTCAAGGCACTTTACAAAAAAATAATTTCGATTCAGTCATGCATGCATTCCAATTTATCAATCAGAACATTATGCTCAATTGATTATTCAGAATAGTTTTAAAAGTTTTTATTTAAAATCCCAGCAGATTGGATCGAGTCGGTGATTTGTAGCATTTACTCCTCCTGGATGTAGCGACTATCGCTTACATTGAGTTGTTGACTTTACAGTAATCCTCATACTGAGCATGCATGTGGCGACGGTGGAGAGGAAAAACTCCCCTTTAACAGGAAGAAACCTCCAGCACAACCAGAACCATCTGACACGACCGACTGGAGGCTTGCGAAGACGGATAAGACACAGAAAGAAACAGAAGAACTGGCCTAGGATTATTTTTCATGTTCATAAAAATAGAAAGCTAAAAGCAGGAGAACGATCAGCGGATGGCAGCATTATCTCAACTGTTGGTGATCACTTGTTCTATAAGTTGACTACATCAACATGCAACTGAACTGAGAGCAGCTTCTGCAAAACAGGCAGGTTTTAATGTAAAATCTGATAAAATCTCATTTAAATTGAGTATTTTTGTTCTGCTTTCTGCTCGTCCAGGACCCAACACCTATGAAGACGCGGCAGCTTACATCCAAGCACAGTTCGAGAGCAAGAACCGCTCTCCAAATAAGGAAATCTACTGTCACATGACCTGCGCCACGGATACGGGGAACATCCAGGTCGTGTTTGATGCTGTGACCGATATCATCATCGCCAACAACCTTCGAGGGTGTGGCTTGTACTGAGCGCGCCCACACACACACCCTGGACCCCCCTCCTCCCCCCACCACCACCCCCACACTTTTCTCCCATCCTTCCTGTCCTCTTCCTCTTTCTCCTCCTCCTCTGTCTTGTTCCTTTGGCACTGCTGTGGAAATGATGATGGCGATGATGATAATGATGATGATGATTCTCTAAAGAAAAACAAAAAAAAAAAATCCAACTAGGTACATATTAATAATGAGGATGATTTAAAAAAAAAATAGGCATACATGCATATAAATATAAATATATATATAAATCTATCTAATGTTCTTAGTTCTTGTGTCCTCTCTGCTCTGATTCCCCCTGATGTTTTTTTGGGTCTGTTGCCAAGCAAACAAAATTAGTTTTAGTAGAAAAAACCCCAAACCTGCAGCCTTGAAACATCTTGAACAAAGTTGAGGAAAGCCTCTGTTGCCGCTCCGTCACGTGGTCGACTGTGTGATTTTTTTTTTTATTTTTGTTTTGTTAACAAAACCGAAGCCTGTACTTTTTTTTCTTGCATACTTTTTTATGTATTGTTACTTTGAAAATGATGATGCTGTTTTATTTCTTTGATTATCGTGTGTATATTTATTGAGTCTGTACACTGATTTTTCTCACCTCTCACCTGTACTTCCTGTTTAATCCTGGTCGTTTTGGGCTGTTTTGCGGATTATTAATACTTTTTTTTATTTGCAGAAATATGTGTATATGTGAGCAGCACTAAAATGCACCTGACAAGTTGGATAAGAACGTTAAAAAGAAATCTAAACTGACTTATTTTTTTGTTGTTTACATTTGAGAAGACATTTTAAGATGTTTTTGTTTTTTTTATTTGAGTAACTTTTAACATCTTCACATTCAAGACCCAGTTTCCACCCAGGATTCCTGGTTTCCTGTTTCCATAATCTGGTCTTTGTCATTGGCCAGCCGCTGACCACAGCCGGACTCGAGAGCCAATAGGAAACTCGCTTACTGACTGAATCGTCAGTGCCATGTAACAGAGGCACTGCGCTGTAGATAGCTGCGCTTTTAGAAGCAGGTAAAACTCTACCTTCCTCCCCATAATAACCTAATAACATTCTCCATTCAAGAAAACTAATTAATTTATTAATTTATTTATTGACCAATCGCCCGCCATCCTCTCTTTCCTCGCTGTCGACTCTTGCATGGCGCCCAGGCGTCGGGATTTGACCTTTCCCCCCTCCTGTCCTTGTCATTCTCTTCTTTTCCATTCCCAACAGAAATAGCATGAGATACTCAACTTTGTATAAAAAAAAGACCAGATAATTGTTAAAACTTATAGCATAAAGCTGCTTATGAGGGAAAAAAAACACTTCATAAAAAGTGCAAACTAAATAGAAAAACAATAAAAAAAATAAATAAATGTGGAAGCAGCAACTGAAGGGGAAAGCTGATTGGTTTCTGAATGGGGGGTGAGGGATGAATTATGAGAATATGTCAGAAAAATGTGAGTTGAAGTTTCCGAGCAGGAATAGCTCACATGTGAACCTTTGAAGTGAAGAAATGTTTAGATTTTTCCTGCAGCAACACAAAGGGCAAAAATCTCCCAGAGAAAAACCGCCTTCACCACGACACTGACCGACATCATGACGATTTCTCGTGATTTGTAGCTACGGAACGTTTTCTTTCTCCATTTTACATGAGCCGATGTTTGGTGGGCGGTTCCAGTCGGACAGCGAGCTGACGAGGAACCACGGAGAACCCGGTGTTGCTGTAACGCTCCGATCTGTGCCCTGTCCCTAAGCCCCGCCCCCAGGCCCAAGCTCCACCTCCTTTTACCGTTCTGCCTGTTTCCCTGCATTAGAACCGTCTCCTCACTTTAGCCTGACTCAGAACGATTAAATATAATATAACGATATCTATTTTTTATTATTTCTGGGGGGGATAAAAGAAAAACACTCTTTTTGTGGGGGAGAGCACGTTTCTGGCTGCATCCGCTAGTTAGGGATGCCGCATGTTAACACATCGGCGCTGTATAAAGTCATGCTCCTTCTTCTTCTTCTCTATCTTTTCAGTTTAGTGCACACCTTCCAGGTCTATAATGAAAAGCACAGTTCTCACCTCACACATACACACTCGCTCACACTCACACAGACACACAATGAGTAGATTTGGAAATTTGTTATTTATTCATACCTGATCTATGTTTCCCCCTCATCAATCTATCTATAGAAACCTCTCTTTCTTGCCTTCTTGATTTCTAGGTTTTAAAAAAGAAAAAACTGTATAATGACACGATGAAGCTGTTTTTTTTTTTTTTGCATTCTGTTCCTGTTATCCTCATGATTTATTTTTTTCTTACCTACGTTCTGTTCTTTACCCAGTGAATGCTTTTTTTCTGTGCAGCTTTTTTCTCTCTTTCTCTCCCTCTACTCTTCTTTAGTGAATGGTTGTTATTTCATGTGGGATGTCCGTGCTGGAAAAACCAATCGAATGTAGTGTTTACATTAAAAAGCCACTGTTTTCATGACTACAGAAAAAATACCTTCTTGTCTCTGGTTTTCTGACTTTCAGCTGCAAGAAGCGTTACACATCGCTGTTTCATATTCAAGCTTCAAGCAACTGATTAGAAATTCTAGAGATGTGATCAAAAGTTTCCACCATGAACATTTAATATTTAAAACTTCGTTTTTCAGGGTGGAAATTATAGAAGGTACGGAGCAACATGTTTTAAAAGACTATTCTTTTTCTCATTTCTTCTCAAAGAAAAGAGAAAACAAGATAATTCTGGCTAAATATTTGATCATTCATTTGTTACCCTTTGAAGCCCTGAGACTCTGTAAACATGTATAACTGCCTAGATTAATAGTTCAAGAATAAAATATATCTTAATTAATAGCACCAGAATAAAACACAGTGGAATCAATTCAACAAGTCAAAGGTATTTTCAGTATTTTTCTAAAATCCCAAAGTGTGATGTTTTCTTTTTCCCATTATTAGCAATAAGTACAATATTTTAAAAAAAAGAAGTTATATTTTTGTGTATGAAAAATATTATAGATCAGTTAATAATATCTGCCTTATTAAAAGAAAGGCATCCAGTTTGGAAAAAAGTTTGAGCTCTGCTGAAAAAAAAATCTGTCATCAGCAATAACAACAATATATGAGTCACTGTTTTTATGAACACATGATGCGAATAGCAAGTTCAGTAAGAAATTAAAAGGCATCAAAGTCTGCGTTAGAATAAAAATTACTGAACCGATGAGGTCCAGTTTTCCACAAGATAAAAGCAGCTGCATAAAGTTATTTACGACCAAATGGCCTTAAATAACCAACGTAAGGAACTCTTTCAGTTTGTTTCTGCTTCTGACAGTAAAACAATCAAGTCTAGTTCTAAATTGTAGCTTTATCTTGTTTTTCCACTCTTAGCTTAGCTTATTTTGAGAATAATCTCCAAAATTTTATATTAAAAAAATTGAAATTTTAGAGTTTCAAAAGTTGCAAATTGTTGACTTCATATTACATTTTACCATTTTTCTTACATCATTACTAAATTTTTGACTCTTCAACCTCAGCATAAAATTAACGTCCCAATAAAATATGTAATGTTTAACATTTGTTCCAAATAGTTCACTCAGATAAAACATTTAAATCTAGAGTTTCCAACCCTGAGCTGCAAAAAGCCATGCGGAGCAGTTAGGAAGCGCCGCAGTAAATTAGAGGAATGCATCTCTGTCCCTGCAGAGGAAGCTTCCAGCAACAGCATTGATTTAATTTCATGTCAGACGAAGGGCAATAAAAGCTGAGAGTGACGGCGCTGCTCACTGCAGAGTTACTGTCATCCAGCATTCTCCATTATAAAAAATCTCCTCGCCGTTTCTCACTGTTAAAAGGAAATGTGATTACTGTCTTCAGAAACGGGAGAAAGTCCAAGGTATGAAAAGTTTTTGTACTTATAGTTTCATTAAAATTTTATTCATATAGCAGTTTTAAAAACAGCACAGGACCACAATGCTTTGCTGTTAAAGCAGACTTATTATGCTAAATTAAAATTTTGAACACTTTTGTGCTTCCATTTGGGCTCCTACTGTTTCTAAAAACAGACCAAGCACCTAAAAAAACAGTGTTTTTGACAATAATTTAATGTTTTGGTGTCTAGAAAATGAGCTGTTTCAAAAATCTCCCAAATGCCCATGACCTAGCAACCTCAGCGAAGCCCAGCCCGTTACCTAGCAACCCCAGCAAAGCCTAGCCTGTTACCTAGCAACCAAAGCAGAGCTCCAACACGTTTGGTCAACTGGTTTTACCGCTGAATGCACTGCACAATGGCTGCTGAAAAGACAAGTGTTTTGTTGTTGACTTACCATCCAGAAACCACTTCCTGCAGGTAGGTCCAAACACCAGGTCAAAGGGCATTCACAGCACCACGCCATTCCATGTCTTTTTTCACAGAAACTCAGCAGTTTGGGGGTAAAGAGGTGAAGTATCACTTGCTTTATAGTTGTGACTGACTTTGAAACATCTGACCCATCTGTTTGGTTTCCTGCCATTAAATTTGTAATTGTATCCTTACGTCTTCTGGTCTTCTCCACACAAATTCCTAAAGTGCTTCTTGTTCTCCACACTCTTACTGTCAACAGGAAATTGGATTCACTTACTCCTCCTCTGTTGGTGTATTTACAGGAATGTCCTACAAAGTACACTTAACCTCTTCCAGTGGGATTTATTACATGTACATGGATATCTATCTGTAATTCTGCAACATGAATACACATTTCAGTAACTGGATTTCCTCAGATATAGCACCAAGAAAAAGTTCTACACATCCAGTACTTATCCTGACATAAAGCATAACACAAAGCGTCCTTGTCACAGTAGATGGGAAAGTCGATGTAAGTGGAGCTTTGAGGCAAAGAGCGACTGCTTTCATCCTCGCTGCTGCTGCAAGGACCAGCCTGGTTCACTGAGTTCATACATAATAACAGAGAAGTGCAGGAAACAGAGCCTCAAACATCTGCAAGAAATATGCAGTGTTTTGCTTTCCTTTACTTTGTTTTTTATGTTTTTCCCACTGCTTTATGAAATATACATAGCCTATATTTTTATAGAGCAAAGACGTATGCATTTAGTGTAGATGTGTTTGTGTGAGAGCGACTGAAGGACATTGCAACCACAACGAAGAATTTTGTACTTTTTCATCAGATGAAATGCTAATAGATCAGGAACACACAAAAAAAAGAAACATTGGAAAGAGAAGTGGATTCATCTCTTCAGATTTACTCTTTTCCTATCAAACTTCTTCCACATGCATTGGTTTTTATTCCCTTCATCAACTGACAGTTTAAGAAGGTTTATTAGTGTTATTCTGATTTGATCAGAATAAACAGGGTTCGCACCCAAAATAAATGAAAAAGGATGCAAATATATTGAGTGAATAACTAAATCTCAAGTGAGATTTAAGAATTATTTGTAAAATGTCCATAATTTGTGAAAATATTTTACTACAAAGGAAAGTATGAGTATGAGTCTGAAGTTTCAGTATGAAGTTTATTTACAGGAAAAAATAGAAGTAGGAAGTGATGAAATGGCAATGAGTAGGCAAGAAATGTGGCGCATTGGTAAAGGGGCAAACTGACCACTAACCCTGAAAGTGACTCTGCACTTTTCACTTGTGTAAATTCTGCAACATGCCAACTACATCAAGATGTTAAAACAATATGGAATTAGTTTCATGTGTGTCTATGTCCAGCTTTCAGTCATCCAGAGGAAGGAGCTAAAATTAGCTAAAATGCTAAAACTAGCTGTAGTGGTGTCAGTGTTTACATTCAAACTGTGGCCTGAACCTGAAGTGACTCAAATCCTAAGTTTTTGCCCTAATGAGACCTGCATCTGATCTTTTCATGACAGTCTGAACACTGCCATGATCGGATTTTTTGAATGCAGCCCACTGTATTTGAATCGTGGTCCTGAACCCAATAGACCCTTTTCACAGTGACGTCAGACAATGGCCGCCATAACTCAAACCTGGGTATCTTTACTTCCGGTGTGATTTTGCCTTGGGAACCAAGCTGAAAAATTCCCGCATTCTCATAATCTTAAGGATATAATAAAAGGTAAGTTTAATAATAACAGCATTTAAGTGTTAGATAGCTGTTATTAATTATTGTAAAATCACCATTCTCTAACTGTGTATAAAATAAACAGCCTCCGATCGGAGAGTAAACCACCTAGCAGCAGCTTTAGCCACATTTAGGAAAAAATATACTCTCTGTCAGTGCTGTAACGTTTAGAGGTTCACTTTCTGTATTTTATAAAACAGTGTTTACGTGTTAGATAACCGTTATTAGTCATTGTCAATTTACCATTCTCCAACCAGCCTCCGATCATGAGTAAACCAGCTAGCAGCAGCTTTAGCCACAGTTAGGAAACATATACACCGCCGCCTGTCAGTGATGTAACGTTTAGAGGTTCATTTTCTGTATTAATGGAAAATAAAGGACATAAAAATAACTTTAATCTGATTACTGGGTTTGAAATACGAGCTCGTTAGATTATTCGTTACCGGAAAAAGTGGTCCGATTAGAGGAAGGCATTACAAAGCAGCGGCGGCACCGGACATCTCTGCTTATAACAAACAAACCCCTATTTTATGGGATGAGTGGCAACTCCAGTCTATAATTTAAGAATCTGATCAAGATTAGAGCCTAAAACGTTATAGTTCAAAAACAGTAAAAAGTTCTGGTTAAGGAACAGTTATGTCACGTAGTTAGCTACCTAACAAAATTCACTAATGCTAAGCTAACGGTTATGCAAAACAAAAATACCTACCTTCATAGTCAAACAGGTATTGTTCGGTGAAGAATTTCTAGCCTTTGTCTAATTTAGATTTTGTTGTCAGAGAAAATTGGTTTGCAAATCGTGATCTATCTTCAAATCTTATTTTAGGCAAATGTTTTAGAGACTGTGTAAACTCCATGCTCCGGTGTTCTGTCTGATCAACATATGCTGTCAGATATATATATATATAAATCTCTCTTTCTATATATATGTCTCTATATAGATATATATGTGTCCATTTTACATATATATGAAATAGACAACTTTATCGTTACTTACTATGTACACCGGAACTAAGGATACACAGCTTCGAGCCAAAACGGAGGTTGTGTGACGTCATGTGAAAAGGGTCTATACGCATCAGATCTTTTCAAATCTGATCTGAGTCTGAACGTCGACAAACGTCACTATTCTGCGTCCTGATATGCGCAAACGGGAAGAAAAACAACAACCATGGCGGACTATAATGAGGATAAAGTCGTTAATGTGCTGGCTCCGGTCGAAAGCAACTTTAAAATCGTAAGTTTTGCTCTGTCATTAGCATCCATGTTTACTGCCGCAAACTCTGGGGGCTTCTGTTTTTTTTATGCCGGTTGGTAAAACACTGAGCACGCTAGCTATGTGTAACGTTATTGTGCCCTCTGCTGCGCATGCCGGAGACTTTTAGCGCGTTTGCAGTTCACACGGGAAATCACATATAAGTCACATATATCTGGAAATGTGTGAATAGTAAAAAAAAAAAAAAATCTGAATTGAGCATTAAGAATGTAGCCAATGGCAAGTGGGCTAGCAGTAGAATGTTAACCATCACTGACTGCTGCTCCTGTCGAACTCGGAAGTGGAAAATTCCGACTTCTCAGTCAGAAACGTCTAATTACCTGGAAAGCCCTCCGAAGTCAGATTTCCCAAGCAATTCTGACTTCCCCCAGTTAGGACTATGGCTGACTTTGTGTTTCGATATGGCCGTTCAAGATGTGATGGAAAAAAATGTATTTTGTAAGAGTGCGTCTTAAATCAATGTTGAATGATAAATCCCTGACTTTTATTTACAGTGTTTAAGACCTGGAAAGTAGCAGAAAGAGAAGAGGTTGGTAGTTGAACAGCCTAATCACATGGGCCGCTCTGCTTCTCACAACCTGGTAAGTACATAAACCATTTAATTCATGTTGAAGTGATTCAACCCAAATATTTAGATTCTGCTTCAACCATGTGACTCCACGCCCTTAACTGCTTAATTTGAATTTTCCCACCTTTTCTGTTTCAATGTAAACTCCTCAATGTTTTGCTATGACTTTGCAGAAAGCCACAAGCCAAAACACATTGGTCTGTTTATAATGTTGTTTTTAATTATGCTTCAACCAGTGGGATTTCACCCATGAAAAGAAAAGAAAAATGAAAGGGACAGTAACCGCATTTTCATTGACTATGAAATTGTACAAATTTGAAATGCAAAAATAAACCTGCTTAATGTAAACACATTAAAAACAAAAACGTTTGAGGTGGTTCTTCAGCCTTATCAAAATTAGTGTATTTAGGAAATCTGCAAAGGAAATCTTTTTTGTATCACTCAAATAATTTGATCAGCAATTGGATGTTACTTCTGGCGGAAACGTTGAAAAAGACAAGAAGTGTTAGGAGGATGAAGGGTGAAATGTTTTTTAATGACTTGTCGTGCGAACAAACAAGTTTTGGTGTTTCTTAACGGAATACAGGAATTGCGAAATTGTGTTCTTTCAACATTAGTGGAATATCATAAAAGTTTTACGCACATTAGTAGCAGCTCGTGAAAGTACAACAGGATGTCAGAAGTTTGAGGAGAAATTAAAGTAAATTCTGCAGCAGAGTCAGAGAGTTATCGATTTTCTGATGTAGCCGAGTGGGGATGAAGTGATGAGCAGTCAGTCCATAAACACATCCAGGGATAAAGAAAACTAAATCTTAGCTGAGGGTTACTTTAGCGCCTTTCAACCTGTGAGGTATTTATGAACACTGGGAGATTTATTTTATTTTTTTAATGAACTGAAAATAAAACAGATGAAATTACGTAACAGAAATGCTACTAAACATTTTTTAGAATTTGATCTAGGAATCTATCTCAGCTTTATCTCTTTGAGAAAATGAACTTTGTGCATAATGGTGTTGATTTAATCCAAAAAAATCCCCACTGACAACTACATAACAATTTGTTCTCTCTCTCTGCTGATATTTAATAGCAGATACTAAAAAGTAATATGTTCATGGTCAGCCTCAAAGTCAGTATAATCAATGAAGACAGGCAGGACTTAAAAGGAAAAAACTCTGTCAGATTTACTTCAGTGTGCTTTGTGAGGATTTAATAATCCTTTTCTCTTTGGATGTGTCAAGCTTTCCCTGGTTATCTGAAAAACTTTCCAGATTATTTCTGACAACACAAAGAAAAGGAAGATGCTGTTATTATTGCTGTTGAGTTAGCCATGTCTAACTGAGGAACTGGACAAGAATAACTGCACAGTATTCATGTTGAAATGTTTCCCTTACTGGACACTAGGTTGTCTTTATTCTGTTTTTATACATTTTTTAATCTTGTCTGTCGCTTTGCTTGTTGCATCAGAATTTATTCACTCTGCCACAATAAGGGATATTTCTATTTTTACTGATAGTAATAATATAAAATAGAGATGTGTTGAGGAAGAATGGGTTTAAACATTTTTACCAACAAAAGCCAGTGGTTCTTTCAATTGTTTTTATGTTAAATCTCTTATGAAATCAACACTTTCAAGAGCACTTTTAAATGTTTGTCATAAAATCCTGTTCTTTTTAAAAGAAAAATAACATTTCTTGACTTTTTGATATATGGAATATTTAATTTTTTGAAAGGTGCAAAGAAAGCCCCAGTCATCAGCCCTCCACCACCATACTTTCTATGTGTTCGTTTTCCATTTTGTTTGATTGTTGTATTAAATTTGTTTGGCTTCATTCTTGTCTGAATGAGAAGTCTGAGATATTATCTATGCTGTGAATTTGTTTCTTGTATGCAAATACTATATTTTTGCAGATGCAAAGCTGAAAACAGTTTTTACATGTCTTTTGTGCAGACTCATTTGTTCCTTCCTATAAGTAAATATGAGCAGTAACGGTTTCAGATAAGTAGTCTGGATTAAAGCAGTCAGTTTGCTGTAGGAAAAGGTGTTGCATTGGGAGGTTGTTAACATACAGTGATATAACTTAGAGTGCAGACACATTTCTCCCTCTTATGTTCATTATGCTGGTGTGGAGCCACAAACTTCAAACTAAAACCCATCAGTATCCTGTTACTTTGTTGTTGCTGAATGTTTGCTTTGTGTTGTCATAAATCCGGCCGACAGGTCTCACACTCACATTTTAATGGAGCTGGAGCGTTCTGGTCCTTATGGTTCTCAGAGGACGAATTCCCTCACTGTAGCGCTGCATCATTAGGTAACAGACCCGACTCAGTGCATTTCATGAAAAGAAGCTGACGAGCTGCAAAAAGAAAGCTGCATCTGTTTTAAGACGCTTCCATTCAAAAATATAAACTTTACTGCTAGTGTTGTTAGATTTCAGAAACATGATATATAATAATGTTATAAAAATCCTTAACGCACAAGTTTTAATTGATCTCTGAAAAATGTGTTTCCAGTGTTTTCAAAGTTATTAAAAAAGGTCAAACATGGATTGAAGGATTTTGATTCCCTTTTTTCTTTAAAGCTGCAGTATGTAACTATTGTAAAAAAAAAATTACATATTGTTAAAACTATCACCATGCAGCATGTTATGAGACAGATAATCTGTGAAAAGATCGTTCTCCTCTACCTCCTCTCTGAGCTACTATTGCTGTCTGAAGAAAACGCCAAAAACAACCAATCAGAGTCAGGAGGAGGGGCTTGACGCTGTCAATCAATCTTATGCACTCGCTGCTAAATATGTTAATGGCAGAGAAACAACTTACTGTTACATAAAAACCGTTTATCGCCCGACATTGGTGGCTATGCTAACCAATGCTAGCCTTAGCATTTATGACAGGCTGTGTTGACTGCATCTTAGCAGAGAGAGGAGGTATGAGCAGCACCACACAGAGACGTGATTGACAGTGCTAGTTAGGATACTGTCATGATATAGTGATAGTTTCAACAAACATGTAGAAGAAAGATTTTTATAAAAGTTGCACATAACAGCTTTAAAGAATTAGCAAGAAACAATCACAATGTTCTGCTTCTCCATCAATTACCTGAAGGAAATATATTTTAGAACCAGAAAAAATATTAAAACAATCTTCAGCAGTTGGCACAGTGGGTCTCAAGAACAAAAAGGCACTATTGAATTGAGTTTTCATGAATGCTGTGAGACTGCTTTATATAATTTTTTGTTGCAGTTTTTGTCACAAGTGGTCATTTATCATTGTGTTAATTTACAGGCAGATTTGGCTTGCTGCAGAGGGCTTTTAAATCCAAGGATAGAGTGTCGGTTTGTAAGATCTTCACCTGCTCTCAACATAATTTTTCCAGACTTGCTCCTCCTCTGATCAGCTTTTGATCTCACATTTGAGATGGAGATAATTTAATTTCAAACTTTATAAGGATTATAGTGAGAGAGGATAAGAATTATATAAACTATTCATTCTACCTTTCTTTTAGTGTTTAACCCTCTGTCTCTCTCCTAAGGATGATCATTGGCTGAATTACTTTTTTAAAACATATTTCAGATATACAAAATGAAAATGAGCGTAGCTGCACATCTGCTCACAAAAAAGGAGAATTTGGTGAAACTGAGGAAATAAACCTTTTAATATTTAAAAAATGATGTCATACTTTATTCTCCTTTGAAGCAAGTAGGCTTTGTGTTGTTTTTATTTCTCTCAAATTCAAAATAACATCACTAAGAAACACATCAGCGGCAAGATGCTGCTTCAGAAGTTATAGTCTGAGTTCTAGCAGCAATTTTATGTGGATTTGACTGAAAGTTTCAAGAGATTTGTGAAAAAAGGAAGAAGCAGGAAGAAGTTTTAAGGGTGGAGGGTGCTCACTGAGATCAAGCAGAATAAATAATCATTATTCACCTTGAGATGTTTAGTCAGAGGACTGCTGATTTAATGAGCCCGACCCGCTGCCAGTGTTAATCTACTGAAAGACCAGCGACGCAGTCTGGATTTAAGAAGCAGCAACTCTGACTGAAGATTCATAGCACCCAACTTTTAATTGGTGTCTGGAAAATGTGAGTACAGCTTCTGCAGACATTGTTTCAGATGCTTTCAAAGATAAAACATTTTTTTTCTCTCAGGACTTAAGCAGTCTTGATGTTGGTGTCATTTTTTTCAGGAGTCAAAATCTCTTTTTCACACCTTATCATATGTTGTCATTACAGGAAGAAAACATGCTTTTTGATTGTTGCCAAAGACTTTAAGGAATTTAATTACTAAGCAAATGGAAGAAGGGTTGAAGCACAAAGTCATTTTGAGCTGAATCAAATGTCCATGATAAAAAATTACAGTGGACGACAGATACAAATGCGCAGAAAATGGCGAAATGAAATGACTTGACATGAGTGATGCAAACTCTAAAATACACAAACACATCAAAAACAAAAGTAACAGAAAAATGTTGCAAACAAACTATGCTGCAATCACAGATACATTTACATCAACCCCCTGTGAGGAATTATGATTCTTTGGAGAACTCTACATCAAGGTGAGAGCTTAAAAAAACTGCATCCGCTCTGGTTGTGCAGCTCTATGTGAAGACAGGAATAACTTGCAGCTGCATTTTCAGAGGAGCATTGAGCAAGTGGTGAGAATGATTCATCTTTGCGAACAAAGAATTATATGTGGTGATCTCAACACACTGCCCAGCGCCCGGCTCTGGCTTCCCTGTAAAGTTTACGTATGTGGTCCCGGTTGGCCGGTGCGTTAGTAGTTAACGAACCAGCTCTAACCTCATCATGCAGGTATATTCCATTTCGTATCTATCTATCTCTATCTCTCTATCTATCTATCTATATATCTATCTATATATATAGCTATAGCCTTTAAGGGGCCCCTGATGGAGCCGTTGACTTAATTTGGATTAAACAGATGTGCAAATAATTGATATTCATCAGTCAGTCAGGATCCAAATGGAAAACTTAGCGTTTCAGAATGATTTCTAGTTTCTCAAAGAAGTCAGTCGGCTTGTTTTTTCCACTCTGCTTCGGACTAGGATACCTGGTGACTACAGGTATGAAGAAAATGTTTGATTATTACCTCCCTGGAAAAGATTTGGACAGCAGTAGCTATAAGGCTGAGAGCAACTTCTTGGAAAACGCTCATCCTGACCCTCTGGCCACTGCTCCTTGTCCTGCCTCTCACTGCTCCTTGTCCTGCCCCTCCTGCCACTGATGCTCATCCTGCCACTGCTCCTTGTCCTGCCTCTCACTGCTCCTTGTCCTGCCCCTCCTGCCACTGATGCTCATCCTGCCACTGCTCCTTGTCCTGCCCCTCCTGCCACTGATGCTCGTCCTGCCACTGCTCCTTGTCCTGCCCCTCCTGCCACTGATGCTCGTCCTGCCACTGATGCTCGTCCTGCCCCTCTGGCCACTGATGCTTGTCCTGCCACTGCCACTCATCCTGCCCCTCCTGCCACTGCCACTCGTCCTGCCCCTCTGGCCACTGATGCTCGTCCTGCCACTGCTCCTTGTCCTGCCCCTCCTGCCACTGATGCTCATCCTGCCCCTCTGGCCACTGCTCCTTGTCCTGCCCCTCCTGCCACTGATGCTCGTCCTGCCCCTCTGGCCACTGCTCCTTGTCCTGCCCCTCCTGCCACTGATGCTCGTCCTGCCCCTCTGGCCACTGCTCCTTGTCCTGCCCCTCCTGCCACTGATGCTCGTCCTGCCACTGATGCTCGTCCTGCCACTGATGCTCGTCCTGCCCCTCCTGCCACTGATGCTCGTCCTGCCAATGCCCCTCGTCCTGTCCCTCCTGGCAAGGCCACTTGATTTATATTTGTAAGCAAAACATCATGCGACAACTCAACACACTACCCAGCGTGTTGCTCTGTCTTCCCTGTAAAGTATATGCAGATGGTCCCGGTTGGCTGGAGTGCTAGTGGTTAACGAACCAACGCTAACCTCATCATGCAGGTTCAGCCCGGTGAGGAGCTTTCACGCTCGCTTCGTAGTCACGCTTCACGATGGTCTTATATTATTTTATTATTTTTAGTATTATTTTTCCGGTTACACGAAGCATCAAACCATATCAAATGCTTTATCCGCTTAGTCAGCCAGAGTTTGCGCGCGCGGCCGCAGATATATGAGAAAAACTCGTCCCACAAACTTGAGCATCCAGAATAGTTTCTGTGTTCCCTTGTTAAAACCTCAACAGACACGAAATGGAAGAGCTACTAAAGTCACATTAGCAGCAATATTTTAATCTTCCGTTTGTTGCGCATCTCTGCACGTAGTGCAGTGATTTAACTAATCATGCAGGGCCTGTCCAAGGCTGTATGAGGCCTGGAGAAGAGTTTGACCTTGGGGCCCCTTTTGTTGCTAAAAGCATTGGCATCTCTAACAGCTTCTCAATAAACAAATGTTACATTTATTTATCTATGGTTGGTGTTAAAATATTAGCGTTTATGGGGCCCCAGAAATCCTGGGGGGCCTGATGGAGACGTTGACTTAATTTGGATTAAACAGAAGTGCAAATAATTGATATTCATTTTAATTGGATTCTTTGATTAGTTTTTAAGACTAGTTGTAGGTTTATTTACACTGGCGATGTAATTACCCAGTAATATTTTTCCTTTTCCTGTCTACTTAACATTTTTTAATACAAAAACATGGTGGACCGCCGGTGGACCGCCTCGGCGTCCCGACCAACAGGCTTAGCAAGTTTTCTGGGGGAAACCTTAAGGTATAAACGATGCAAACTCGCTTCACAAAGCAGAAGTCCTACAGTCCAGTAGGGGGCATCGACTACAATCGTATGGGACCAGACACTCAGTAAAGATGTGATATCATGATTTAATGAGATTTTCAGAAGAAAGTTTAAGGAAGGCTTGACATGTTTTTCAAATATGTGGTCTTTTGCAATATTATAGAACAGCAACGTATCTACGTAGATAATATCACATGCTCCAGACTCCCCCTAGTGGTCTGGAGCTCTTCCATTTTGTGGAGCAAGTTTTTAACTTTTTGTACTTGCTGTTACTTTTGATATGTGCGCCTGTTTCCCTTTTGTTTTTATTTCCTTTGGTTGCAGCATTTTTCTGATGCATTTGTTTTTTGTGTGTGTTGTAGTGTTTGCATCAATTATGTGTTTGTAGCTCATTTCGATCTTTCCTGAACAGTTGCACCTGTCGACCAATGCAAAAAAAAAACATTGTGATTATCAGTTATTAGTGAGTAAAGTTACATGTTTTAGCCTTATGAATGTTGTATTTATCAGGCTATGAGGTTCAGCCTTTCAGGACACAGTCACATTTTCCTGAACTAAATCAGCCGGTTTTTCTCCTCAGGTTTGACCTTCAGAACGGAGCCAGAAACCAGCAGGATCTTGTCAGATTCATAGTAAATAACTTTCTTTGCATAAGCAGCAGTGCAGACAATAAGATGCAGCCCTGACACAATGAAATTAAAATGTCTGTGAAGAAAACAATGATTCAAGCTTCTAATGAGGTTATTGTGCAGGCACAGATGTCCAGACTGTGCTATGACACCAGCATCATACTAATCATAATCTCCCCCTCCTTCTTTCACTGAGTGTGAGCACCTGGATGTCATCATCTATCACTGAGCATCTGTCTGCCTCCACGGTTCAACACACAAACTCCTCCTCCATCATCACCCTCGGCTCCAGCCTGTGGTTTTTATGCGAGCTTGTTGAATTTATACTGTGCCCTAGAAGTTGTTCTCAGCCGGCCTCCACCTTGTGCACATCACCTGACTGCCCATCTGACCCTCTATGTGCCTGTGCACATGATCCCCACCAGCTCAGCAACACTTCAGTTCATGTGGTTTGTTTTCAGATCTGAAAAATGGGTAAAATGTTTGGCTTACTTACTGGAATCTGAGCTGCACACATTGACTACCCGGTTATAGCAGCTGCTTGGAAAAAACACAGTTACACACATAAATGTTCCTAAGCGTGTACATTTTGCATTCATGAGGATTCTAAGAAAATAAACCGTCTCAGTTAACTGGGTTTTGCAGAAGAAGATATTTAACTGCTAAGTCCAACAGTCTGGTCAATAACTCAGTGTTTGATTAAAAACGGGAAAAGCTTTCCTAGTAAGCTTTTTATATTTACAGCATCTCTTTGATTTGGAACGTGTGCTTCACAAAAGAAAAGAGAGAGATGATCTTAAAAATGCTGCTTTGCTATGAAAATATTGATTTGTTTCCAGTTTCACACACAGAACCTCCATGAATGAAACTAAGCTTTTGATAAATTAAAAAAAAAAAAGTGGTACATAATAAAGCATTCTGTACTGTAATAGGAAGTAATAAAGTTGAAAACATATGATGTGACATAAAGTTCATTGAAGACATGAAAATGAGTAACATTTTATGGCAATAATTAGATGGAGTAATGCTTCTTATTTTAAAGAGACAAACTTTCTGCTTAAAGTTTACAGGCACCATTTGTAAACTGTCAGGATATCAGAAGAGGAAGTTCAGACGCTCAGTTTTGCTCAATCCCTGGAGGTTTCTGTGGGTGAGAACATTACACAACATAAGAAACATTAGAGACTTTGGCTGTACTTATTTTCCACAGTGACAGTTTGTCTTTATTAGGTGTTATAGAGACGGAGAAATCCTCTGAAGATCTTCTCTTTGGATGAAATACTGGAAAATCCTCTTATTTTTCCTATTTGAAGTGGAACGGGTGAGCCACCTAGTGGGGGGATGGAGTCACTGCACCACCACACCCAGATAGATAGGTAGGTAGGTAATGAACTGCATTCCATCTTCTGCAAGAGATTTAGAAAAAACACTGATGTCCAGATCAAATACTTGACATAAGAAATATTTTGTGATGAAAATGTGAGTTTTATTTGCGTCTTTTCTTCGTACATAACCCCGGAGAACGCTTTGATCCATGACAAAAAGTAAGTGTTAAGGTTGTTGCAGTTAATAAATATACATCTGATCACTCTGCAAAACTATTTAAAAACAATATGAACTACTGATACAGTACATCTTTAACTTAACATCACTTCCAAAACTTTTATTCAATAAAATAGAACAAGAACAATAATGTAAAATGTATTAATTTGAATGATTTTTGTCATGGATTAAATCAAAATGTGAAATAGAATAAAATAGACTTTTTTTTTATCTCCATTGGGACATTCCTTTTTTGTTCACAAACTACTCCATCCAAAGTGTTAGATGTTATTAAATACAACATAATTATAACAATAACATTTATAAAAACAAATAAATTAGCTAACTAGTTCCTATGAAAACAATTTCCATGAAAAATATCAAGAATAAAGTGCTATTTAAATTGATGGGATGATCTCAAAGTGCTTCAGTGCAAGTCAAAGATTTTATTTGTTGTTGATAAAACGGGTAAAGTCCATAAAAACACAAAAGAACAGAAAATATCATAAAAAGGAAAGTTTGAGTGTTTCTGTGGATCCATTTCAAGGAAGATTAAAAACCAGCATTTTCTGCGTTGTTCCAGTAGAGGGCACCAAAACAGATTGTTCTTTAATTTCTTTCTATGTAATTTATGCCTCTTCTAAATAAGAGTGAAAGTCATCACCTACAGTCCAGAGTGAAGACAGATAAACCTGTTAATCATCTCAGCTACTCGTGGGAACATGTTTGTTATTTTCTGCTGAGTCCTCTGCAGGTCCTGCAGACGTCTCCTCTGCAAACAGTCAGTCAGTCAGACAGACAGACAGACTGGCTGACCGTAACTCTATAACTCTATACTGGACCCTGCGCCGTTCCAAATTTGTCTTTCAGCCACGGGATCCCGTCGTCTGACCAGGAATAAACACACACACATGCACGCTGAAGCATCTGCACGCCTCCATACCGTACATCAGTGTGTGTAGGTGTGTGTCTGTGTGAAGAGGGTCACAGTGACCATGCTGGGATGTTCAGGCTGATTCTCAGTCACTGATGTAAGCAGACGGTCGGAGCAGCGTCTCAGTGAACACACGGTGTGCAGGTCATTTCATTAAAAGAAGCAGCTGGCTTCATGATGGGATCATCAGAGTCCCACCCTAAATAAAATAAATCACATGGAGATGAGAACAAAAAACTCAAACAGAATGCATTTGCTACTTTTCTGGTTCAGTTCCCAGACTCTGTGTCTTTTATAGAGAAGCTGACAGTTCAGAAAGTTGCAAACAGCTCATTTCTGTGACAGAACTTTGTTAAAATGGAGGCGACGCCATCCAGCAGCAGGTCGGATGAGGAGGAACTTTGTTCTTCTCAAACATCAAGCAGATGACAAACACTGGAGTCAGCTTTGTGTCGCTGTGGCATCACAAGCTTCTCTCCGCTTCTGCCTTATTGCTGCATTTTAAATATTTATTAGGCTGCAGCGGCATCTTCTCACCCAGTGAACAAAGACTATTTTTTTTCTGTTTGGATGCTTGAATAACAATGAGAAACAAGAAAAGAAACAACCAGGTGATGTGGAGGATTGCAGATATTATCATTTTGTTTCGACCTAAACATTAGGTTTCATACATTTAATTTATTCAGTTATAACTAATGGTCTGAATCAGACTGGTGGGGCAGTTGGGGTCAAATCTCAGCCTGAGACTTTCTTTATGGAGCTGGCTTGTTCTCAGGTTTGTTCATCCCAACAATCTGGTTTATTTTAGATTTTAAAAAAAGCTATACAAAATGATTTGATGCAACGAGAGTTACTGACTATAGGGTAGATTTGATTTGATTCAGTGCAACAAGACAAACACAAAATATACCAAGCAACTGATCCTATTAATGTAGTGTAAAAGGGACGTATTATGCAAAATTCACATTTTTCACGTTTTGCACTTCCATTTGGGTTTCTACTGCTTCTAAAAACAGGCCAAGCATTTAAAAAAGAAAAGAAAAAAAACACCCAGGCAGTTTTTGGCATCAAATTAATGTTTTTTGGTGTCGCATTGTCCGTTACCTAGCAACCCAAGCAGAGCTCCAGCATGCGGTGTGCAATGGCTGCTGGAAAACACAAGTGTTTTGTTGTTGACTTACCATCCAGATACCACTTCCTGTGTTCTTGTTAGTTGTGTAGAAGGCCCTACTTCTGCTTTTCAAAGACGTACAGCTGTATAATTGCACATTTGATACCTTAAAACAGATCAGACTGAAAGGAACTCAAAATAGGCAGAAGTGAGCAGATTAAAATCTCATCATGTTGAAGTGATATTGTGCAAAAGTGTAATGAACATGTTTTGCACAGACTATAGACCTATCCTAACCTGTTCAAGGAAATATAATAAGTCATCTTTAAAAACAAAAATTGATTTGAAACCTTTTACATTTTACCAATCCTTAAAATATACATCAGCCCCCACAACCATGCAAGGCATCAAAGGTAAAAATAGACAACAAATGAATAGATCTTTTTGAACTATAGAAAATCACAATGAGTTTTCTTTTACTTATAGACTCCAGATTTAATGGAGTTGGCTAAAGGTTTGAAGATAATATGGATAATGTGTTAATTGGTTTATTATATCAGATTCAATTCAGTTGAATTCACCTTTTTAATAGCCCTAATTCACAAGACATCATCTCAATGCACTTTAGAAACAGTCAATTCAGTTTCTTATTCAAAATGGTTGTAAAGAGTTTTCAATTTAAGAAAATTAAAGTCGTTGTCTTTGTTCATTGACATAAAAATATCAACCAATGATATTTTTATTAAGCTGACTATTATTATTCCTATATAAATGTGAATCTTTTATTGTTACCAGGAAACAATTTTAGGGCATTTCTGCAATTATTACAGTGAATCATGATTGGAGTTTTATACTCTATTGCAAAGAAACGTGCTAAAACTGGATGTTCATCACAGATAGTCGGAATGTTTTCCCTCAGAGGAGACGATGATCCGACACTCTTACCGTGAAGTCATTCTTTATTAAAGTCATTTCACTGAAATCAACTCTGACGCTCCGCCTCCGCTGACGAGCCATTCACTATTCGGTTACAGTAAATTTAGAAGAACAGAAAAAGTTAACAGATCATCAAAATTGAGAACCTCAGTTAGCAAATTAATTTTAAGATATGAGATCAGCTGGTAGGAAAAACTAAAGGATGTTTGTTTTAATACAAACTGCAATCAGTATGAGACAAATATCACTTTCTTTTTAATTAAAGTTAGATTCAGATCTCTTAAATGCTTCATATAGCAGTCTGAACACTAGATGAGACATGTTTTAGGGTTTGAAGAGATTTTATGCAATAAGTCAGAACATTTTCCAACCTAAACAGAAAAACATGGCAACGTGTTACACTGTAGTACCAGAATAGTCTGCGTAATGTTATGTAGAAAAAAAAATAGGAAAAGGTGAATGGAAGAAGCTAAATGTCTCACTTTTCTATAGTTAATCAGATTAAATTGTAATCATGGCACAACAGTCCAATTCAACACATTAGGATATTATTGAAAAGCGTGTTTATTTTACAAAGTTTATCACTAAGTGAAACACATTTAATAGATTAATTACACACACAGATTGATGCTCAAAAGCTTTTATTTCTGTCAATTATGATGATTTTCCACTTACAGATAATGAAAATATGAAGTTTAAAATTGGAATATTAAATCAGACCAATTAAATTATTGTCAAAAACAGAAATGTGAGCTTAATGAAAAGTATGTAAGGTTTTTTTTTTTTTTTTGCCATTCAGCATCATGTTTAATTTAATTTGACTGTTTTATAAATAGTTGAAATGTATGCAGTTCAATAAAACTAATATAGTTTTATAGTGCACTTGTTGTATTTTGTTGCCTACTAATGAAACAAAGTACAGACGTCTCAAAGCAGTTTGACATATAAATCAATGTGAACCGAGTTACGCTTTGCTCAAGTAAACACAGAACATGAAGGAGAAAACTTTCCAGGTCGAGTCCTCTGTCCTGTGATGATTGGACCAGACTGAATGTCAGAACTATTTTCCATGGCAACCACAGACTTTCTGACTAATTAATGAAACATTTTACAACATCAGCTACTGTTTTTAATCACCCCTGACTCTCCAACCAGAACACACACACATGCACACACACGGCAGTAAAAAAGCGAGCTCTGTGTGAAGGAGGGAGTATTCCCCAGGCTATCTGAATGGCTGATCTTTGGTAGAAATCAATGACACGGGCGTCATAAAAGGAGCGTTTCTTTCCATAAAAAGGTTTGAGAGCATATGCTGTTGCCGGAGGCCTTGTTTCTGAGCGTGAAAAGTCATCACTAAAACATTCAGCACAGATGCACCGCAACTAGGCCAAAAGTTTTAGAGCCCCGCTAATTCTGCCGCAGTTAAAATTAGAAGAAACCCTCAAACTCTCAAACCTCCACACAGTTAGAGCTTCATCAGAAGTTCTCCTCTTTGATCTGAACGCACGTTTCTGATCTCCCAGCACACACAGAGGCAGACATCCCGACAAACACCTTCAAAACAAACAACACAACATGTCACGACAAAGAAACGCAGCACCAGAATGTGAACACACTTTGAAAGCCTGCTGGCTCATGTTCATGGTTTAATAAAGATTTCTGAGAGAGATTAAGAAACAAAAAAATGTCTGAGTCTCACAGTCACTTTTACTCTGAGTGATGGAAACATGTTTTTATCTGTCTGCTTACTGCAGGATCAAACAACCATTCCTCACTGGTGTTACTGTCAAGAGCGCAGCACATCAGCAGACTGCAAAACACAGTCAAATATAACATGCATGCAGGAATGTTTAGACTTAAATATTAATCATATTTTACCAAATCAGCGTTTTGTGGTGAAAAATATTGAGTTTATTCGACAGAAACTGCAGCATCTGGACCTCCTTTGGCCCCAGTTTGGAACTTTGTGCATCTGAATAAACTGTCTGGTCTGCTACGTCTTACTGTTATGTAAAGTTGATGCGATTTGAATAATATGACCAGATCATTTAAAACTTTTAAAGCAATTTTAAAAAGTCATGAATGCATCTGGAAATTAACCGCAGCTGGAAGTTGAAGTCGTCTGTTTAGAGTTGTTAATGTTTTTAATGCTTCCTGAGCCCATTAGTCCATTTTGTCCAGAACTACTTCCACACTGGCCCTCAGCCACTGCCAGCTTGTTTCTCCTGAAAGTAAATCCGTTTATGGAATTTCAAAGATAATTTATGAAATTGTTCAAAATTATAATTTTATAATTTGCTTTTTTATTTTTGTACATTTTGTATTTCACCCTATTTTATGGAATTGTGCTTCTAGATCTTTTGTAATCTCCAGTCTTTCTCAAACTGTGGTTCACAGACCACTGTTGGTCCGCGGGCGCCCCCTACAGGTCTGGAAGGGGACGTGAGCTCAAAGTGCGCCGGTACAGCTAGCTTACAAAAGAACTGTGTTAAAAAATAATAATAAGTAGATTAAGACCAGTCACTCAAACGAAAAGCTACCGGTGGAAAGCAAACAGCAGATCTACATGGACTCCTAGATGTGGCAACGTGATGATGCCGCCTCCATGTCTGCCTGCATGCATCCAGTTTTCTTCCAGGTTTAGCTTTGGCCATGTCTCAAAAAATTAAAGTATTTATCTCTACTGTGCAACTTTTAATTTGTGTTCTTAGATTACTTGTTGAGTGATGGCTTCTTGCTTCCTTTCAGCCCGTCTAAGTACAGAACTCATTTCCTTGCGGATGATGACACTCTTAGCTGATTCAGCCAGGTCTTTTTCATGATGTTGCATCTATTTGAGGTGTTGCCTTACAATTCATCCACAGGTGTGCCTCTGTTTACCTTCGAGGCTAGGAAATAATCAGAAGATTACAAAGGAATTACATAATCATCTGGGTTATCCTCATTTGTCTAAAGGAATAGTAATCTTGGATAAAGTACACGTTTTACTTTGAGCAAAAACAAAACTCCAGAGATTCACTTTGAATCTTTACAATTCAATCGTGCTGCAAGTGCTTTTTGGTTGTCTGTTGTTATGAATTTTCTTTCAATTTTCAGAGAAAAGTCCATTTCAATTTGATCCAAACGTTACTGTGATCTAAAAAGTGCATTTTGAGTGTGTAAAATGATTGATTTATTTACAGGAAATCTGGATCTTTGTGATTACATCTCAGTTTGTAATCACAAAGTTTGAAAACTCACCTATGACCCACAACTACAACAGGACATAAAAAACACATTTTGTGTATTTTCCGGAAGATTTTAGGATTATTACGGGATTTTTTAAAAATTCAAACTCAGTTTGTCTGCTTCCTCCTCTCTGTTTCACTTCACACATACGGTTCCCATAAAGTTCCTGCGGTCCGGTCGGAAGCGCGCATGCGCAGTGGCTGCAGCGTGTGGTTGTGATAGTATTGTGAATGACGAGGGGTGGAGGTGGAGTGGGGGCGGTATTTTGGGTGTACAGTCACAAGAGCGACTCGGCGGAGCCAGGAAGTAGACTGTTGACGCCTTCAAGCTCCGGCAAAAGTGTCGTAATTTTCAACACTGACAGCTGCGGAGAAGGTGTCACAAAGGAAACAGGCAGAGGAACTTTGTGGCTGAAGCTGATAACAAAGAAGAAATGCCCTTGTTCTTGTTGCCTTCAGGATGTGCAACACAAACTATTCATTTTATTTATTTATCTTCGATAAAGTATTTTTAAACAATTGCTGCTATGATACATGACGAATAAATGTTTAACTTTTGTTTTTCTCTTTCATAATAACCTAAAACAGCTTTGAGGCGTAAAATTTATTACTTTAAATGAGGTTGACCATTAATCCTTAATTAGTCGTTTATTCGTGCGTAAAAACCATTTTTACGCACGAATCCAAACGAGAAGAGAATCACCCGGAAAGCTGCAGGTAGACCTGAGAGCGCTCGTTTGTGGCTCAAGATCAGGCGCTCGTCGAGAGACAAGAGGGAAGGAGGGAGGAGGAGGGGGAGCCTCAAGGCCAAAGTGAGCTTTATGTACCGCAGCGGGTCACTTTCTGCGAGCCATTTGGAGCCAGAGGCGACCCGGAGCGCGCAGGAGCCGCACCAAACTGAGGCAGACCATCAGTCCCAATCACTGAGGCCAGCAGCAGGGAGCACATTGCTCCACACAGGGAAGAGAGAGAGGAAAAAAACACAGACAAACAGACACGGAAGAGAAGTGAGAGAAAGAGAGAGAGGCTGAGTGCGGGACGGTCGGCAAAAAAACGCACTGTGGAACTTTAAAGTGTGCGGGATCAGGAGGAAACAGGCTCGAGTGGCCGCGCAGGGTCGGAGAAGATGCCGCGGGTAGTCCCGGACCAGAGGAGCAAGTTTGAGAATGAGGAGTTTTTCCGCAAGTTAAGCAGAGAGTGTGAGGTGAGTGAGACGGCGGAAATAAAGAGAAGAAAGGCTGTGAAAGCGGCGGGCAGAGCTCCGCTTCATCTCATCTGCCTTTATTTCATCTCTGCACATGCTGATTAAAGTCAGGGACACATATTAACTACAGATGCTTCACAAACGGTGGTTGGATTTATCATCTCTAAGTTAGAGATTTTATTTCTCACATTTCTTCACTCTTTTAAGAAGTTATTTTTTAATTCAATTTTCAGGTTCAGTGTTTTATTTTTTGTGCAGCTTTAACTTTTTTGTTTTACATTTTCGCTGAAAATAGCAAAAACAATGCCCAAGATGTATCAAAATTTTTACAGTAAATTGTACATTTCTTCCCGATAAATAAGGATTTGTTGAGTTAAATTGTGCTTGTTTGGGGACTGATGTGTTTCTTGTGCAGATCAAATACACTGGCTTCAGGGACCGGCCCCACGAGGAGAGGCAAGCCCGCTTCCAGAACGCCTGCAGGGACGGACGATCAGAAGTCGTGAGTCCAAAACTAGATTTATTTAATTCAGTGCAATCAAGTAAAAACGGAGCGGGATGGTTCTGATTACTGAGCGCCATTTATGACACCCAGCAAAGAGGAAGGAACTCTGCATGTTTGGATTTGGAGCCTTCAGAGGCGGTGCTAGACACAAAGTACCGGGCGAATCAAGTCCAGGGTCTCATCTACTTGGAGTCAATACGTTACAATATTATTAAATAGTGAATGTGATCCAGCAACTCAATCATAAAGTGAAACACTTTATAGATACGCAGTGATGTTTTCAAGCCTTTATTTATGTCAAATATGAAGATTTTCTGACTACAGCCACTAAAAACAAACATTTAAGATTCAAATATTACATGTAACCTGCTTTTCTAATGAATTTATGGCCTTTATGAACATAATCTTTTCTGGAGTTTTAATATACTTGAATTAAGTTCCAACACAAGAGCACAACGTTGTACTGAAGCCTGAGCCAAACGGCAGAGGAGAAAACTGATGGAAAACATGCCAGCTGAACATCACAGTTATTCCACATAATTCAGAACTTTTACAAACGTTCATATTCGTAGTATGAACCGGAGTTGCTTGCTTTAGTTGTAGTCTGAAAATGTGGCATAATCCTGTCGTATTTCTGTTTAATATTTATAGGTGTCAGTTGTCTGTGGAATGAAATCTAAATTTTAATTTAAAAAAGATATTGATAAACCATAGAATCAAAGAAGATAAACAAAATAAACTGGGAATAAGCTGCATGGTTAATATTTCTATAAATAAATAAAAAAAACAAATCAACCACATTTTATAAGTAGGACTTGCTTCAAAACTGAATGTTTTCTGGATAAACAGTGTATAATTATTTACTTCTTGTTTATTCCATCCAAACATCTGACCTAATAATAATCTTTACACCTGTGGCAGCGACTTGTTCAAATTTGATCAGGAAGTTTCTTGTGAACTGGTTCTGAGACCACAGCACACACCGTTAAAATAACCTGTTAGAATATTGTTTTCATTTTGTGTAGATTTTAATCAGCATTTCTGAGTAAAACATCAGTTTAACCACTAAAAGACACCAAACTAAATGAGTTAACCTCAACAGATTATGAAGATCATTTTTGCTAAAGTTAAAATAAGAATTGCTGCTGTGAAAGCTGTAGTGAAACTTTTAAAATGTCCCAACAAGGTGGTGAGTGCGTGTTGTTTCCCTGGCAACCACAGCTGCCATTCACAGTCAAAGCCCGCCTGAGGGCTAAAGAAGGCAAAGTTTGTTTTATGCTGTTGCTAAACAAGTTGAAGCTGGATACAAACTTGAGATCTTGCTCCAGCACTGAAATATTCTCAACCACAAGCCTGACAGTTATTAGCTTTTATTAAACTTATTTATAGCACAACTCGTTCCTGCGCTGGGAGGATGACAACCAACACCTTCGGTAAAATGTTTACAAAACTATTCTGGCAGTGTTTTGAGCATCCATCCACAAACTCAGGTACTAAAATAGAAATTAAATTATTTTAATGGCTTGAATTTAAAATCTTTCCATATCACGTTGATAAGAAGTGTCATACTTTGTTTAATTTGAATTTAAATGAACTTCTGTCAGAACCTTAAACCAGGAAGAAGGAGGGACACCCACCAGCTTTAACTTCTTATCTTCATCTTCTCGTGCTGTGCTTATCATCATCATCATCGTCATAATAATGCAGTCGACAGCTCATGTAAACATGTGTGATCACACAAACATGTTGGGCGCAGTTGGGCTTTAACTGGGCCGTCATTAAGCTGCCATGTATGAGATGTTGGGATGAGTCTGGCATGTTTACCTGCAGCAAAAACTGTTTTCATCGGGAGGAAAAACGTTAGTGATCATTAAATGATTTATTGAGAAAATAAATGTATGTAAGACCCTTATGATGTGAAAATACCATGATGCAACAAAAACTGCTTTTATTTAAAAGCTAATCTGGCTTCATCTATCAAACACTTTCTCTGCTTTATATGACCATTATTGAAAAATAATCAAAAATGTTGCATATATCTGAGTCAGATCTAGTTCTTTTGTTTGAGGGTGCTTCACCAGAATATTGTTGTGTTTTTCACTTTGCAGCCAGCAGATAGCTGGTGTCGTTGCAGGGAAATATTTAGTGGCAGGAGAGACACATCTGGGCTGAATCTGCCTCCCACCATTTAAAAACCACAGCTCTCTCTGACTTCACATGCCGCCGATACGAAGAGATGGATGCTCTGCTCGGTCTGAACGTACGGCACCAGTGGAAATATTTCCCATGTGCCAGAACCTAAAGGAGCGTCACTTTTTAAGGTTACACTTTTGAATCAGACGGAGAATCAGCAGCATGTCTGTTTTTCAGCTGACTGCAGGTTCTAGCAGAGCAGACAGCCTGGCTAACTAACCAGCTTATATCAGACATTAGTTTCCTTATAATCTGTATAGCAGTATGCTAAAAGCTAAAAGAGAAATTTAATATGGTTGTTCTGAATGTTTGCTGAAGTTTGTGTTAAAAATCAAAGTGATTAAATTTTATATTTGGTATATTTTGCAAATAACTACTAAACCAGTTTTACTAAATTTAAAAAATAATTTCTGCCATAAATACTGCAAATTCATCCAAACTCTGAACAATTATATATATTTTTGTGCGACATCAATACATATCAAGTGCAATATTTCTAATTAGAGATCCATTTTTTTCACTGCTGATACCGATACCAATATCTGAGGTTTAGTATCAGTCGATGCATATACAGAAAAACATTCTGACTTAAAATGTTTATTTTTTTTTAAACACACATAAAAATACTAAATTACAAATTTACAGATGCTCAGAAATTTACAGATATTAATGTCAATCTCTAGTTACAGTATCTTGAATATAATGTACCAGTTGTTTCTATTCCTTTTGCTACTTTTTTAAATCAATTTTTTAGTTGTTTTTCCCTATTTAGCTACTATTTTTTATTTCATTGTGCTTTCTTGTACAATAACAATAAAGAAATTTATTTACCAATTTCAAAACAAATGTGGTGAAAATCTGTTGTGGTGAAAAACCACAACATATTTTTTTCATTTATTTTTAGCCAATTGAACTAGCACTTCTGCCTGAAACTTTTGATTATTGTATTTGTTCAAGATGAAAAATGTATTGGATTTAAACTGTCGGTTTTATCCCTTTAGTCAGTTATTTATTTTATCAAGTTTTTTGTTAGGATTTATTTCTGTTATTTATTTACACACAAAATATTAGCTTTGTAACAAATTATAGTTATCATTTAAACTTTCACCTATGAATTAACTCGATGTTGTTAAATTACCAGAAAGTGTATTTTATTATTATTATCGTTATTTGACAGCAGCTGCAATGATATAGTTGAGATAAGCAATTTATTCTTTAAAGAGGTTTTCTAAGATTAACAAGTCAAGACAAAATAAACAAATTAAGAATTATGCAAACAAAAATGTTCTAATAAACCTCACCCAAAACTATCTTTTACTGGAATATTTTAGTTTTCTATCCTCTTTTGAGTTTTTAAATCCTACAGAGATGTCTCTACTTCTCAACAAATCACTAAGCTTATAAATACAGATATAAATCTCAACATAGTGGATTCTATTTATTATCATCTATATTTTAGCACATTTTAGCCTTCAGAATACACAACTAACTGCTGCTGTCCAGTAAATGTTGCTTTGTGAGGCAGAAAAATAAACAGCTGAGAAAACCTGAGTCCAAGTAAAGAAACGTTGGACAACAGCGACTGCAGCAGTCGAGTCATAATGACTAATGTTCCCACTTAATGTTCAGGTACTGAAACAGCAACAGTAATGCACAGATCTGCTCCCCTGGAATATTCTGCACTGTATTCAAAGACGTATATTATAATAATAATAATAAACGTCCAGAAAAGAAAACAAAACAAAGATCAATGACACAGCTCTACATCTCAAACTCAAATTCTTTCCAGAAACTTTTAGATGACTTTTTGCTTCAACACGTCTGACTCAAACTGCTAGCCTGTTAGCATGGCTCTGACTGAAAGGAGGCAATTTAGCTGAATCAAACTGTACATAGAGTTAATAAAACACTTGAATAAAAATACAGAAGGAAAACATGACTCATAATTTTAAATGAAAACATTCCAAACACACAGATTAAACATCCAAGTGTTGTTAAATATTGTAAAAATATCAAACAGTAAAATCTGAAATAGGATCACTTAAACGGCTCCTGCTGTACAAATAAGCAGTAACATATTTACTGGCATTTTTTACCGGCTAATTCCTCCCAGTGAAATATTCGGAGCAGTTAAACAGGAAAGAGCAAAGAAAACATTCTGGACATGTGGGATCCATAAAGTTACAAAATTATCCACTCCAGTTTTAGGCTTAAACTCATTTTTAATTTTCCAAACATTTTTTTCCTGATTGGAAGAAATATTGACGTTGAGTCCTGACTTGGATGTGGAAGAAAATGTGAAAGGTTTTTCTCTGGCTTAATGAAAAGGCTAAAGATGCCATCTTTAAATAAAATAAAATATTTTTTCAAAACTGACAGTCTTTTTACATAATCGTCTTCATCTTTTGAAAGATGCTTTTCCTCTTTCTGTGGTTGAATGAATTTTGTTTTATATCCTATTTTACTGCTAGGATCAGATTTAGAAGCAGATTTTTTTACTCAATAAAATTAAAACTGTCAATATGATTAATATTTTTAAGCCTATTTTTATTATGTATTGAGTAAGTCACATGTAACTTAAACATGAGCATTCAGAACGTATCACTGTGACCAATATTCAGCTTTTTGTGGCTGATTAATAATAAATTGCAGAGTAAAGTTACTCTGTAGCATTTAGCTTTTTCTTTAACGATTTTCCCACATTTTTTAAATAAAGCGGCCTGGATCTGTTCCTCCTAAACAAAATGGTTGCTCATAGTTACCACATCAAATATCACATCCTTCAAAAAGATATTTTACTTCCAAACATAAATCAAAATGCAGTAGGTGGAGTTTTGGGACTCTGAGCTAGAAAGAGAAGCCAAGTCACACAGAACTAGTCATTGTCAGTGTAAATCAGCGAATTCAAAAATAGCATAATTACTTATTGATTCCTTTTCCATCCCAGTGATATCCCTTCAAGATTCACTGTGGTTTTATTTATTGATATTACCAGAAGTTATACAGCAAGTTTTAATATTCTAACAATGGCTTTAAAATGGTATAGCTTAAATGTAAACAAGATTGATTTTAGATATAATAGATAATTATAGTGGTGTAAGTAAGAATTATGCAAATAAAGTTTCCAGCTATATTGTATTGCAATATTAAACATAATTTTCATTAAGCCCACATTTCTGCATTAAAAAATTATTTTCTTATTTGTCTGTTATAATATAATGTTAAATTAGCTTTAATCATCATAATCATCAGACATATAAAGTTTGAAACGTGCGTTAAACCATGTGACGTGTTTCAGTTTGTTAAGGAGTTACTGAAATAAATGAACTCTTTAATCATGGATATTTTACCCCCAAAGTAGAAAAAACATCCGCATAAAGCAGGCCTAATAAATGTGAAATTGGTTTGCCGTATTTGCAGGTTTGTGTTTTAAATAGTTTCCCTCCTGCGCACACACACACACACACACGCACACACACACACACACAAGAAGGGTTGAGTGTCGGGACTCGCAGCCCGGCTCTAAGTGTTCAGGATTGATTTGATAAATTGAACAATAATTTGAACTAAATTATCTTCAGCTCAGCTCATTAGAGATGAGTCGCTTTCTAAACTATTGATTTTCATGATTCTGTTCTCACTCCCTCCTGCTGCCCTTCTTTTATTTCATTTCCTTTCCTCTCTTCGTCTTTTTCTTTCCATTTCCTCTTTCTGTTCCGATTCACTCTTCCTCAGATCCAGCTTGCTTTATTTTCCAACCTTCGTCCTGCTTCATTTCATCCCCTTTATTTTTATTCCCTTCATTTTCCCTCCATCGCTCCTCTCTCTTTCCTGGCTTTCCGCTCCGTCTCATTCTTGCCAGCAGTAGTAGGCAGCAAATTAGAATCAGATGGTTGTAATCCAATACTTCAAATCCAGCAGAAATGATGACTCGGGCGTTCTTTGAGTTCGAACCCTTTAATTTCTTCTCATCTGTTCAGTGTTGTTCTGTCCTTCCTCTGTTTTATTCACTTTTTCCTTCTCATCCTCTCAGTCTTCCACATTTGACAGGGTGCATAATTCATATGCTTCCATCTTCAGTCCTATCTCTAATGCCCTTAGTATCGATCCGTCTCAGCAACATATATCACACGCAAAGACAAAAGACATACAGACACAGCGAGGCCGAGAAAAACTCAAATTCTCTAATTGGATTTGCTGCTTCTCTGTAATTTATCGCTTCATGGCTGCCGGACAGAAATGCATTCTGTTGCTTTTTCCATTTGGTTTGTGTTTCTGTGCATCTGGAGAGAGATGCATCTCATTATGGCACAAAGCCATTTTAAAGAAATGAAAGGAATGGCGAAAGCTGCTGTGGGATTTGATTATATGTTTGTATGTGAGTGTTATTGAGGAACAAAAGCAACCGTTTCATTTTGTGAGCAGTCAGAACCACGACTGGACACGTTGCTTTTTTCTAAACAACACACCATTTTTATGGAAGAGGATTAAGGTCACTTTAATAAAAATAATAATAATAATTCTATTTATGTTTCAATCCATGTCAAAATCCAAGTAGAGAACCAAACCTTCTTAGGTGCATCTTATCCACACTGAACGCTTGTCCCAGATTTATTTGGGATAATAAAGACTGCATTTACATCATGAAAAATATCACCTGTGGTAATACACTTTTTTTATTTGATTTATTGAATAATAAATCATAATTTTTGTCATGGTCAACTTTTCAAAAATAATTGCTAAACACACACCCTGCTTTAAAGCATTTCCAGACCAGTCATGAGTTATTATTTCTAGAGGAATCCCAACATATCCTAACATTTCTCCCAAACAAAGTTTCCAGAATGAATCCTTTCTCCATGCCCACAACTTTAAGTTCCTAGTCCTAAAAACCCAGCAGAATATCAGATTTAAGATTTTTGGGTCCATCCTGATATCGTCCTCTCTCTGTCTGCAGGCCTTCGTGGCAACAGGAACAAACCTCTCCCTGCAGTTTTTTCCAGCCAATCTCCATGGCGACCAGAGGCAGGTGCCATCACGGGAATACGTCGACTTCGAAAGAGAGACAGGGAAGGTAGGATGAGTGAAACACCAACTGCTCGGTTCAGAGCGACCTTCACGTCAAACTTCCTCACACTGGAATATGTTTTCTACAGTTTGCAAACTCTGGATTTGAAACATTATGGGTTCTCAATTTGTCAAATTCTGATGTCACAGTTGCCACACTGCAAAAACACAAAATCTTACCAAGTATTTTTGGTCTAGTTTCTAGTGCAAATTTCTCATTACACTTGAAATATAACAAAACTAACTTTCAAGTAACTTTTCATCAAGATATATCAGCTTGTTTTAAGGCAATAATTCCTTAAAAATGATAAAAAAGTAACGAGTACCACTGGCAAATTTTTGCAGTAATAACAAGACATTTTTCCCATATTATATTGTAGTAAACTAGTACGTTTTCACCAATATTAAGGAATTATAGACTCTAAGTAAGCTTTTAAAGCTCGCTGAAAAAATTACTTGTAAGTTAGTTTTATCTTATTTCAAATCTACTGAGATATTTGGACTGGAAACCAGACAAAAATACTTAAAATTTTGTGTTTTTCGGTGCATTCTGAAGTTGCTAAGACAAACAGCATTCTTTTCTGTTTGCAACTTTGCTCTCACTTCCTGTTTTCCAAGACCATTTCAAGAAATGAAAATGTCACAAATTGTCCGAACATACAGTACAGTTTTAGACCATCTCCTAACCTCTATAATGTTTAGTTCCTAAGGCGCCAAATTTTCTTGGAGTTTTATAGTTTTCAAAAGTTCTTGAGGTTTTCTGACACCCCGTCAGTGTTTTAAGTCCAACCCTTGGACCAGCAGTGGCAGCAGGGTTGTGGGTTGGTTCGCATCTCCAGCAGCTACTGGGTGAAAGGTTGTGTGTATCCTGGAGAAGTCGTCATACAAACGTCAAACAAATGTTGACATCAGAAGTGCAGAACTCTCAATACACCTAATAAGCATGTTTTTGAATGTTGAGGGCAAAACTGGAGAAAATCAGTGCATAGACAGAGAGAGCATGAAAAAATTCAAATCTGACCTTCTGGACTTCATGTTGTGTAAGTACACTGCAAATATCGTTCCAAGTATTTTTGGTCTAGTTTCTAGTGCGAATATCTCACAACACTTGAAATAAGACAAAACTAACTTGCAAGTAACTTTTCAGCAAGATATAAGAGCTTGCTGTAAGTCAGGAATGACTTAATATTGATGGAAAAGTATTAATTCCACTTATTGCTTGTACTTTTTCATCAATATTAAGGAATTATTCACTTGAACCTAGCTCCTATATTTCGCTGAAAAGTTGCTTTCAAGTTAGTTTTTTCTTAAATCAAATGTACTGAGATATTTAAAGTAGAAACTAGACCAAAAATACGAGGTAAGGCTTCGTGTTTTTGCAGTGAGTCACAAATAAAGAAGTGTCAGCTTAAAATATTTTCTCCAACAGATAATCAGAATCTGAAATTCGTTTAGTGAAGGAATAGAAATAAATCCAGAACGGGACCTGATGCACCAATCTTCTTCTGATCAGCTACGCTGTGCCAAGTTTCCAGCTAACAGCGCTGTGGGAATCACCTTGTTGGCACTGCCGTCGTATTTTCTGTCAGACTGTGTTATAATGGAGACTTTTAATAGTTTCAAATTAAATTAGGAAGAAGAGCTGTCAAAATTAATTTAAAAGATTACAAGTCCAGTCTAACTGGAAACAAACCATAAAGATGACTGAAGATTTTGGACTTCACATCCTTTCTGTCATGTTGAATAAGAACGGTTCAGGCTCTTTGTGGTCTGCAAAGTGTTTTGGACACATGAGACTTTATAGGGGGATTTCTGTGGTTCCTCCTGATTTCAGACCCAGATCACACCTCACAAACTCAATAAAAGCCTCACTGCACAAACACAAACTCTTTCCAAGTATTTTTGGTCAAGTTTCTAGTGCCAATATCTTAGTAGGCTTGAAATAAGACAAAACTAACTTACAAACAACTTTTCAGCAAAATTACAGATGCAGTATGTAAGTTTTATTAAAAGAATATATGTTTTTTACATATTTGTTAAAATTATTATGTTGTGACAATGTAATATGAGCAAATATAATCTGTGAAAAAACTGAGCTCCTCTGCCTTCTCCCAGTGCTCCCAGTACTAACTGCAGAAATACACCACTCAATCAGAAACACATTGAGTAAAAGAAAGAAATTGAGCAGCGTACACGAGAGTGATTGACAGCGCTGTTCTGACTGGTTATTTTTGGCTGGAAGCTGCGCATTTCTTCAGACAGAAAAAGCAGCACAACTTTTCCTTCTGAAAAGTTACTTGTAAATTAGTTTTATATTTTTTCAGGTGTACTAAGATATTTACACTAGAAATTAAAATAATACTTAGTAAGATTTTGTTTCTGCAGCTGCACTCACAAAAGTTTCAGATCAAACTTGAGGAACGTAAGGTTCGTCAGGGTGACGCCCTCTGTTCAGTAGATCACTGAAGTTGGGTTCATTTGCATGGTAATTGTCTCCCCCAGCATGTGTACGTGTGTGTGTGTGTGTGTGTGTGTGTGCGTGTGTGTGTGTGTGTGTGTGTGTGTGTGTGTGTGTGTGTGTGTGTGTGTGTGTGTGTGTGTGTGTGTGTGTGTGTGTGTTTGTGCGTGTGTGTATGTGTGTGTGCGTGTGTGTGTGTGTGAACGCGCCACGTCCACGGACACTGGCCAGCTGAAATGAATGCCAACTGGCGGCTCATTAAAAATGCATTCTGAGGAATCGATGGACCTCCATGGCCCGAGGCTGACTGACTAATCTCACACTGTTAATTATTTAATACCAGTGTGTGTGTGTGTGTGTGTATGAATGTGTGCTGGGCATTGCTGGTGTTTACCGGTGTCAGACAAAAAGCAGAAAGAATGCATGTGTTTGAAGGCGGTTTGTTTTTGTCACGTTAACGCTGCTCACAGATGCATAAAGTTTTAATGAGGCCAGGAGACGTCAGTACCAAGACGTTTACGACTCCTTCTGTTGAAGTAGACGAAAGTTTCTGCTTCCCTTACTCTCACTAACTTCCACTTTCAATAAATGTACTCAGAGTTTCATCCTTTTCCATCTTTTTTTATTATTATCGTTCATATTCCACTTTACCGAAGCGACGATGTGGATTCCTGAAAGCAGAGATCTGCTCGGTGGGTGGGGTTGGGTGGGTGATACTGTTTAGAAGAGCCTTTAATTGTGCAGATTTTCTGCAGCGCTGCTCTATCGGGATCTGGTTTCACACACGCTGATCATGATCCCTGCGGACCTCCTGCAGGAAGCTGCTGTCAGGCCCAGGAACAGATACTGTGTTCGTCTGCAGCTTCTTCGCTTAATTAACGTCACAACTTTAACTCGTTAACTGATGCTCACACCTCGGATGCTGGACATTACTTACTTTACAAGTTGCTCTTAAATAACTTTGTGTTGTGTGTATATCTATGGAGTTCTGTTATAATCCATTAGAAATACAATTCATGTCTCATAAGGAGGCTGTGTTTCATTTAATTCTATGAAATTCATCATGTGTAACTCTGTTTATTTAGAGTATTTTTGGAGTAATGTTTCAGAACAGCAAATGTTTCATAGTGTAACTATCTGCCTGCAGTTCCAACATGTATGTTATTGAACAGATAACAGAAAGAGATTTTATTTGACTAGGGGGCAAATATTATAACTTTACACTTCTTTCTGTTCTACTTTTCATACAAACTAAATTGAAATGAACATTAAATAAGCTACGTTTTTCCATCGTTTTCTTTTATTTAAAAAAATTGATTTTTAAAGAATACTTTCTTCAACATATTTTGCATGAGCGCACTGCAAAAACACAAAATCTTACCAAGTATTTTTGGTCTAGTTTCTAGTGCAAATATCTAAAATAAGACAAAACTAACTTACAAGTAACTCTTCAGCAAGATATAGGAGCTTATGTAAGTCAATAATTTCTTCATATTGATGGAAAAGGTGCCAGATTGATTCAAGACATTTTTTCACGTTATAAGTGAAATAATCTTCCAGTGGAACTTTTTCATATAAATGTTAAGGAATTCTTGACCTAAAACCAGCTCCTTCATCTTGCTGAAGACTTACTTGAAAGTTAGTTTTGTCTTAATTTAAGTTTACAAAGATATTCCCACCAGAAACTGGACAATGAACACTTCATAAGATTTTGGGATTTAGCATAAACGTCCTCGCCTCGTGTGTGTTTGCTCTTCCCGTCTTTTCTCTGATGTGTTCCCGTTCCTGCCGTACATCCCCCACTCCCTCCTTCTCTGTCATCCCTCCATCCCTCCATCCCTCCATCCGCTCTCCCTCTCCCCGCCTGCATTTCCAAACACAGATGGTGCCAAACCAGACGGGCAACCCAGCCAGGTTAGACTTGGCGACTGAATATAAAGTGTGTGTGTGTGTGTGTGTGTGTGTGTGTGTGTGTGTGTGTGTGTGTGTGTGTGTGTGTGTGCGTGCGTGTGTGTGTGTCTGTGTGTGTGTGTGTGTGTGTGTGTCTGTGTGTGTGTGTGTGTGTGTGTGTGTGTGTGTGTGTGTGTGTGTGTGTGAGCTCTGGCTCCTTGTGTTGTTGCAGCTAATGGGAGCCAGCTGTGGTTCACTCAGAGCTCGCTGCTAACGGGCAACACATCCTTACATCTGCAGAGGACATGAACTGAGCCACCAGAAGCTGACCTGCAGCGTTTCTCTCACCTTTAGAGATTCACAGAGACTTTACGGAATCAAACCGCAGCATTAATAATGACTCTCAGCCACACGTTGAGTTTAAAAAAAAGTCACAATGGCTTCCCAGTGGGAAAGCAGTGGATTGACTTTGTTCGTCAGCTCTGAAGAAATAAAATTAAGCAATTTTTCTCAGAAAACAACAAAGGCTTGTAACTAATATCTGCCATTAAGACAGAGATTTATTAATCTGTCTCAAAATCACTCCATTAAATAGTCCAACTTGTTATTTTTCTTATGATTCCTGTGGTTTTTAATGTTTTCCGAGGAAAAATGTTTTTCATTCCTTAAAGAAAATAAGAGCCGGGGAAAAGGAATGTGATGATCGCGGCTGTTTGTCTCTGAGACGAGACACAAAATCTGCTTCTGCTGAATTTAATGGACGACGGCGGAAAACAAAAGGAAGTCAAATAATTTAAATGTTTTCAACTTCTTTTACTCCCTCTTTAAAAATCTGTTTCTGGCATCATTTTTGTTTTTTTGAGTGGATTAAGGTTGGATTCGTGTGAAGCTGCACTGAATGCATCCCAAAGTTTTTTAATGTCATAATTTAATTAAATTTAACAGCTTTTTTAAAACAAGGTCTTGAAGTTAAATAGTGGAGCATGTAGAGCTGATTGCTCATCAACCCCAAAGATTCTCAAACTTTGCTTCAAACTTCATCCGGGTCCATGTGGTGGTAGTCACTGGAAAATATGGTATCAATTATTCCCAAGGTAAATACAATAAAATGTACTGGGATGCATCTCTAATGACCACCAGGAGCCAATAGGTGAACTATTTATGATCCTTTCATGTTCTAGTTCCAAAATTGAAACGAATGTCAACTAATATCAGCAGCACAATCAAATAAAAATGCATTTATCTGCATGATGTGCCTTCACACCATGCAGCTGCATGTTCACTAAATGGTAAATGTATTTTAAAAATATTTATTATTGAGTGCATGGAAGGTGTAATGAAACACATGATCCGAAATGGAAGGCAGCCATATTGGATTTTTACAGTGTGGTCGGGAATAAACCTCTGACTTTTTCCTCTCAGAATTCCAACTCTTAGGAACATTTCTGTTATTTTTCAACTACTAAACTGACAGTTTCACCTTCTGAGTAAAAATGGATGCTTTGTCAAACTAGCATCACTGAACCAATAACGCTGTGAGAGTGAGAAGTAAACGTTTTACAGTGCATCCAGTTCAGTTGAGTTTTCTGTAGAATGCAACTCCATTTAGTTGTTAAACTTTTCTTACACAAATGAAAAAGGAAAAAAAACACAAAGCTGAAAAAAACACACAAAGCTAAATAAACAATATTTAAATTCTTGTCAATGGTAAGAACACAAAGTGTCGACTTAAAAAAGTCCAGAAGCACAAGATTAATAGGCTTTCACTTTTACGTCAAGCTCTGTTTTTGACGAATGTCTTAAATATCTTGAAGAAACTGAAATATCCAGATGCAGTTCTACACTGTAGCTGTTAGCTTCTATTGTAGCGCCAAGATGGCTTCCACCGTGTGTGTGTTAATGCATATTGAGGTTCATTTGATGTTTGAACTATTAAATGGGCAGTTATATGTGTTTTAGAGGGAGTCTCAAGGACTGTGGATTTCTGCTATTAGCGGCTGGTTGTGGTTCTTAACTCCCACATATACAGGGGCTCCACTGCACTTCTGCTGCTGTTTTTTATGTGACATAGCACAACAAACTATAAAGTTACAGACTGTGTGCAGTAATGTGTATCAAGCCGGATCTACTTGGAGTATTTGGTATTTATTGAGGTGGTACCGGTTGTAAAAAGAGAACGACTGATTCTGCATTTTCACTGAAGCATCAAGACAAAGAGGCTTTAATAGACCATCTGTTGCAAATAAAGTCTAAGGCAGATTCAGAGAGTAAAGACCAGGATTTGAGTGTGTAAGCACGGTGTGTCTGCAGTGTGACACAAACTGCAGAATAAACCTGAAGCAGAGACTGAAGGGAGGCGTAAGGACAGATTTGTGGTTAGAGTGAGTGGGTGGTGGAGGGGCAGAGCGAAAATGAGAAGCTCAACATTGTTTATCAACGTCTCATTAAATTTGAGAAACCTTCTAAAGTTTATGCTGTGAGCTGACTACTGAGAGTTGTTCACTTTGCCCTGATAATAAAACTAAAGGAAATCACTTTAACATCATTTTCTGGTTTATTACATTTGTAGGTGTTGGGTTTTAAATTTGTTTCAAACCAAATATGAGATTATGATAATATGAATGTTGCTTAGAAATTATGGATTTATGCTTAAGCAAATTTCAAGAAGCCTGATTTCTTTTATCGTTTAAATGAACATGAGAAGCTCCTTTCAGTTTCCTTTTCCTTCTGATGGACACACTGATCTCTTTTTACCTCCCTCATTTCTCCTACTACTCTCCATTATTTTTCTTCTGCTATTATTTGACATTTTCTGCCTTTTTTCTTACCATGGAAGGAAAATTGAACTCAGTTCTTCTCTGTTTAACTGTAGCTGTGTTTCAGATAACTTGACATTTCAAATATAAATTGGCAAAAATGGAAACGTTTTAGAAAAAACTATGAAATTCTATGAAATTTTGCTGCCTGGATGTGTTTTTTTTGTTTTGTTTTGTTTTTTGGCTGGTTTATTTTGTAAAAATGCAAAAACCTTTTCCACATCATGCAAGAAGACGACAGGAAGTAGTTAGAGGATCATGTTTTTTAATGAATTATCATCTTATTGTCACATTATTTTAATTTAATTTCTTATTTAATGGAAACACTGCAATTGCAAAACTGTGTTTTATTTTGACAATAGCAGAATATTGACAAAGTTTTGCACGTTTGTAATGGAAACGCAGCTAATGAGTCGATTCTGGACGAAGGAGAAACTGCTGCCATTAACTTTATAGAGCATTTGTTAAATTTATCCCCCATGGAAAGTAGTCCTGGTTCAATGCATCGGTGTCTTTCTGTCCTCTCAACACCCAGGAGGTCAGCCTGGTTCTGATTCTGGTTCTGGTTCTGGTTCTGGTTCCTCTCCACTGTGACTACATGGTTGCTAAGGATCAGAGATTGATGCAGTGTATAAATATAAAGTGGAAGTGAAACTAAAAGTGAGGTGTGAATCTCTGGGAAACGAACTGGATTCAGAAGTTACTTATGTAATTAAATCCACTTTTGTGTAATTTATCTTGCACAACTGCAAGAATAGAGTATTAATGAGAGAAAATTTAAGGTTCTTTATTTGCTATTTGTGCTTTAAATCTGCAATTCAGAGACACTGAACTTTTTATACAGCTGTCTACAAACAAAATATACAAAAATATAAAAGTGGTGCAACTTTAAAAACAAATGATGAGAAAATGTAAAGGGTAAATGATATTCCAGGTATCACTTACAATTGATGGTTGATCAAAGCAGATATATGCGTTAGAATGGCCTAGTCAAAGTCCAGATCTAAGTGAAAGTGACAATCTGTTGGAAAACTTGAAACTTGTTTGCGTACGCTCTGAAATGTGCTACAGAATTAGCAGAGGGGATTCTTTGGTTCACATGCTCAGAAACTCTCAGGTGAAGCTGTAAATAACCATAAAGTTAGTGAATGTGGAAAATTAGATCTGTGCTGTTATTTATTTCTCCTTCTATCCCATCGGCCAGATGAAGAAGATGAGATCAGATTACGGCTCATTCAGCTTGTTTTGTCAGATTTATTGCGTCCTTGCAGTTGGCAGTGATCTCAGTCGCTCTCAGAAACCCCCTAAAATCACGTTTCAGGTTACACCTCTGCAGCCCTCTAATTTATTCATCAGCTCCAGGCCTGAAGGACTCTCCTGTCACAGCAACATCAAGTGTGTGTGTTTGCGGGCGAGGGCGCAGGATCGCGTTTCCCTCTGAGCGGAAGTGACATCATCAAAGCCAGACCACTAATTGGTTCCCTCTGCGACTGCTGCTCTCCGTCTGTACGTTTCTCCTCTGGATGAGTGTGATGTGAGGCTGGGTCCACAGCAGGGGGCAGCGGGTGTTTACTGGGTTTTAATGAGTCTTGTTTCGCTTAAATCCGTTAAAGTGAGTCTACCTCCGAGTCACCCAGACATCAGTGCACCTAAACAATCTTTTCTCCACACCCAAACACTCTCACACACACACACACACACACACACACACACACACACCTCCTCCCACGGCGTATCATATTGCCTCCTGCAGGCCTTAAATCGATGACCACACCCTCTCCCACAATGCCCGGTCCCATCTGCTGGTCCCTGTTCATGATCTCTTTGTGTGGCTCGCTGTCTTTGTGTTTGAGTAAATTTTGTGCGCACATGATCGGAGGTGCTGAAAGTCAGACAGAAAACTGATTTCATCCCGGTGTGAAAGCCATCACTTGTGTGTCAGTTCTTGAGCTCCAGTAACTGTCTGCCAACTCGTCTCACCTGGACCTGAAAGTGTCTGTTCCTGTTTCTGTGGAGGCCAGAAGTCCTCCGGAGAAATACTTCAACGTTTGTGCATTCTGATCAATTTGAATAAAGAATAAAGGGAAGGTCAGGAATGTTGGACCCCAACATCTGGAGGGAGATAATTGCTGTGTTTTCGGATCAGTTCTCATGCAGCTTCTGTGCTGGTAGATGACGAAACGGAAACTTTTTATTTGAAACTTTTCCACTCATATGTTACATTTGATCTCATAAATAAGATATAATTTTGCTTATTTAACGTAACTTACAGTTTTTGTTGATCCACCTAGCAGAAGTAGTACTTACTTACTTATAAAAATGAATTTATATAATTCTTATTACTTACAAAAACTTTATTTGCTTGTTTATTTTTCCACACACTCTCTGAAATGCCCCTTAATCTAATTTGTTAATCATTGTCACGGCCTGTTGACTTATTTGTTTCAGTTTAACCATCTTCCCTTCCCTTGACTTTTTGTTCAGTATTTCTGCCTCTGCCATATGTCAGGATTTGCATATTATTTCCATGCACATGTAAAACCAAAGGGACTTTCACTTGTTGCATGGCGTGACGTGTAAACGCTTTAAACCAGAAGCTAAAAACTCAGAGGGACCTGGGATGAATTCACTCAGCTCGCAAACAGGCCTGAAATCAATTAATACAATCAGCAACAAATCAATTAATCTTTAAATTAAAACAGACTCATTAATTTCCATTTGCATGATTTATCGTTTTTCTCTTTTCTCTTAGGTCTGGTGTTTTGGTCTCTTTTTTTTCTCAAGAGTAATTTTATTTACACAAACTTCATGATTCATTTTATTTGTTGTTTTTGCTGTTTGTTTATTTTATTTTGGATATTTAAAATTTCTTCCAGTTCCAGTGTTAAATGTTTATTAGAGTTTAAAGTTTGAGAATCATGTGTTCTTCCGTTATTATCAGTAAATTACTTGAAAATGGTCTCAAAACAACAATATTGTCGTTTATTGCGATAACTTCTGGGATAATTTATCGTCGCAGCAAAATTTGTTTTGGTGACAAACCTACTCACAAAGGGAACTTTAATCATCATCAGACAACAGAACAAAAATAACTTGAGAAAGTCTTTACTCTGGACATAAACACAAGTCACCTTGAACAAAATGTGTCCGATAAGACGCTCCTCTTTGTTCTCTACATGATCTTGAATGGTCAGATTTAAAGACGTCTTGTGATGTGATGTTTTTGCCCTTTTTCTTCCTTCAGATGCAACAACATTTTAGTCATCATCTCAGATGACCCAGGAGTCGCTGTGTGTCATGTGACGCTGCGTGGGTGTTTGCTGCATGTTATTCTGCAGTTTTCGTAATTACATGGTGTGAATAGACAAGAAGAGAGAGTGAGCATAAGAAAGGAGACCACTGTGCTGTTCTTCTGTTGTCTTAACAGGTGTGTGTGTGTGTGTGTGTGCGTGTGTGTGTGTGTGTGTGTGTGTGTGTGTGTGTGTGTGTGTGTGTGTCTGAGGATGTTTGGTTGGATTCAAGCTGAAGGCTTAATAACGTTTTTATCTCCACCTGCTCCACCACAGCTGCTGCAAACACACACAGCCCATTACTGCCTGACATTTCTGAATCATCTGGAGTTTCCCTGTAAAACACACAAGAACGTATTCATTAGTCAGCCAAAACTAAAACCAAACTGAGTTGAACCTTTAGGACAACAAGCTGGATGAGTCTCAGGACCACCGAGCCTCTGCAGTTTCTCTCGCTTGTTGATATTCAGCTAATGTTGAAAAAACACAATTTTGCAATTGCTGTGTTTTTATCAAATCAGAAATTAAAATCACTTTGTTCACATGACAAATTGTTTAAAAACATGCAGCACCAATTATAGGCAGAACTTAACATGCACTTAGAAATCAAGAGTCAAGTGAATTTATTGCTAATCTCCGGTAATGTGATCGACAGACTAAAGCTTGAATCTGTTGTTTTTATGAGTCAAACTGTGACTAATGTAAAATTAATTTATGAGTCATTGCTTGTGCTTTTTTTTAATCATCAGTCTCATCTGAAAAGAATGTTGAGTCTTTATCTAACCTGAGATAAATCATAGTATAATTTACTATCCAACATGTAGCTCAGTGTAGGTGCAATTTGGAGTTGTGGGTGCTTTTTTAAAGCTAGGATCTCTGCGTTTACTTAAAGTCTAAGTCCAAGAGTTTAGTGTCATCTAAAAAACGCTCCTGCTACAGGAACCTGATACTGTACCATCATGGTAACTGACCACCTTATTCTGAAGTGTTTCAGTAACAATACAACATGGTGAAAGATCAAAGCTACGACTTTATGTTTAAAGTTAACTAACAACATCTAATCTGCAATAGTTTATTTCAAACCCAGCTTTTATGGTGGGATACCATCAATTTTTCAGTTTTCTTATACAGGAAACTGAAGAATGAAGAATTTGACACTGAATCCATTAGTGTAGGTTTCTTTAATGTGCACATCTTGTATTTTTATCTTAGCAAACAAATTGTGTTTGTGCTTTGAATATCTGAAAAGATTAGTACTTTCTCGTCTGCTTGTGTTAAGTTTGCTCCTTTATTCTTCCAGCTTCTGTTTGATTCACTCTGACAACATAATGTCCAAGGCACAGCCATGTTCAGAGCATCAGAGGAGTTATTATGTCTTTGTTGCAGGATGTGAAAGGACCGCCATGTGTGCCGTGGAAGCACAACATGAATCAGGAGTGATTAATGTGAAATGCACTTCAGTGCGTTATTGTCCTGGCAGCGATCCCGACACAGTTTTACTGGAAAAACCTCTTCTGTTATGAGAATCCAGCGATAGCCTTTGACAGCTAACAGAAAGAAAGAAAGAGAGAAAGAAAGAAAGAGAGAAAGAAAGAAAGACTGGATGCTGACTCAGACACACACGCATTTATTGAGTGAATAACACAGACACACACTTTTCCAGCCCGTGTTTAAAGCTCATCTTTAATCTCTCTCTCTCTGTCCCTCTCTCTCTCTGACACACACACACACACACACACACACACACACACACACATTGATGCTGCTGTGAGTCTTTGTAATGGAGTCAAACAGCTTCGCAGTCACTCTGATGACTCTCTCTGATGTAACATTCCTCTGGATAATAACATAATTATAGCGCGAAATCAGCGTACGCCTCCAGCCTCAGACATTGCATATGCACACACACACACGCACACACACACGCACGCGCACGCACGCAAACACCCATAAGAGGTATCTTTGTGGATGTCTGTAGTCTTCCTGTCATGCATTGAAACATTAATGAAATTTTTATCAAAACCTTTGACAAAATGGCCGTGGATCTGAATATGAACTTACATTTTGGTGTTTATTTACGGTGTAATTCATTTACCTCAAGTACAAATTTCACCTGGGAGTAACATCAAGTCAAACTTTGCTGTTTCACCTCAAAGTTTAACCTGTACAACTTGAGCGCCCCCGGTAAAGACACAGACTTGGAAAAAACTCAGACAGTGTAGGTCAGGTGACCTTTCAAATTAAAGCCCAAACTCTGATCTTTCCAGCAGTGTATGCATCACTGCACTAAGTGCAACTTATCGAACCAGCAGCTGAAGAAGAGAAAAATGAGGCTGATTTCATGTCTTTCCTCTGTTGTTTTATGGCTCTAATCTCTGCTACAACAAATATTTCCACTTGGCTGCTGTAGTCCATTGTTTCTGCGTCACATTGAAGTGATTCCTGACTTTTTTCAGTGATTTTTGTCTGCTGGATGCAGGTTTGGTTGAAGTTCAGATGCATATGTGAACGCTAAGTGGACCGTAGACCACTCCAGAAACAAGAAGTGGATTATAGCGCAGGGCATTCTGGGTAAATAGAACCAAAACAAACACGAGAGTCCAGCACTACAGGGGGAAAATGCTTATGGTGCTTTACCAAAGATGAAGCAGAAATCCTGTAGTCACTAAAATCCGATGCCACTCCGTTTTTGTTTACAAGGAAGTTTTGCTCAGGGTCTTCTTCAGAGGTTTTCATTTTGTTCCTTCAGTGGTTCTTGGTGCAGCGCCCCCGCAGGGGGCGAGGGGAACAGCTTTTTAAAACTGACAATGCAGAGCAAAAGTGAACCACAGCAGCTGAAATCGTAACAAATGTTGCAACTTTTCTACAGGGCCATCAGGTGTGAAGACGCCTTAGTGTTGATCTGAACATGTGTTTGTCAGTGTGCAGAGCAGGACAGGCAAATTGCCACAACTCACAAGGCTAAGAAACAGAGAGCCATTGTGTTTGCACACCTCGTGGGCACTGGCCTGTCTGTGTGTGCAATGATGGTGATTGTGCTGACTGTATGGTTGGTATTCTGCTGAATGAAAGACTATTTGCCAACAGATCCCAGTGAATCTGCGTCACACATACACTCCCACACTCACAGCGTCTAGGAAGTCCTGAAAATAGCAAAAAGCTCAGCAAATGCTCAGAGTACGCTGCTCTACGCTGATGTCCAGTTTAAATACAAAAAAGTGGGATTAGGCAGGAAAAACTTCATCACTTCCTCTTCTACTGTTCTGCACCGAACATGAGCCACAATGATGGGATCTACATGCCTAAAGCAGAAAATCAGGATGATGAGGATGATGTGGTCATAGCGCCATAAGTGGGAAAAATGGGAGGACAAAGTTAGGTACTGAATAATGGAAAAAGCCAGAAAAAATACTGTTCTCCTCATATCTTCATCCTAACTTCAGCATAAGAATATTGTTACATTTTTTCGCTTTTAGCTTTATTGTCTGTATTGTTTGAACTTATGCTAGAAATAGTTGTTTTTATGGAGTACCTGCCATTTAACTTTTTATTTGTTGCTATAGTTGGAGAATTGAAACAGCCTCTAAGCATGACACTGCCACCACCATGCCTGACATTGTTTTTTTGGGGGAGGATGTTTGCCTTGAGTCCTCCAAACATACTTCAAACAATTTAAGCCTAAAGTAAGAAACCACTAACTGCCACACAGTGTACAAAAAATGTTTGCTGACACAGAATAGGTACTTTATTTTTAAAAGAGTTTTTGTAAATCAGTGTGTGGAGTAATTTATGGAATGGACTGAATGATGAACTTAGAGTACAAATATAAACCAGCTTAAAATCTGTTCAAAAAGAAGCTTAATGGGAAATATATTGTATAATGCCTGTCTCGTAGACCAAAAATGCTATTGCTGATATTAAAAATTTATAAATAATTGTATATTTAAGGATGAGAATGTGAGATTTAAGCGTTTTGTTGTGGAATAATTTAAGAGTTTATCTGGTGTTGGGAGATTTCAATGTTTGTAAGTTGATGAGTGAGAGGGGCAGGAAATCATAAGGTCTTGTATCTTCTACCTGCTCCTTTTCAATGCATGTTAACCAGTTTGAACCAGTTAACGAACCAGTTTGAATGAACTCTAGTGATTCTCGCTAAAGAGGCGTCAAATATTCAACAAGAATTTTGCCAGAAGCAAAATCATGTCTGGAGTAAAAATAGATGTAGCCGACGCGCAACTTTATTGGATGTTTAATCAAGTAAAGTCCAAAATGAATACAGACTTCAAGTGCATGATGAGCAGATATGAACTTCAGACAACTAAGCTTTGATGGATTGACATGGATTTTTTTTGTTTAATTCTGTCCGAAGTGGATAAAAACGTAAATAAAGTCATTGTACGAAGGCCTTTGAGTTCACTTGAAGCTGTAAGTCTGAGTGAGCGGCTCCAATATTCAAATAGGTGCAGAATTTTTTCGAAACCAAAAAGAACAGCGGAGCTTTTGCCTTCGATTTCACTCGACTTGTTTTTCTTTCTGCTGCAGCGTGAGCTCCAACGTCTTCGTATGTTTCTCTCAGCAAATGGAGATGTGGGGGTTGACATGGTTCTCTCAGAGGAGGAAGTCTGTGGTTGGGCCGTTTCTACATATTTTCCCCTTATGAGCACACACACACACACACACATACGCACGCACACAACCACACACACACACACACACACATATGAACGCATTTTCCTTGTCAGAGCAAATGAAGCTTTCCTTTAAAAGCATCGTTCAGCTTCACAGATGTGGAAGCCATTTCTCCTGCTTTTACACTCACACACACACAGAAAAACATTCATTCGAATAAACACAAAACCCACAGTCTCTTGGGGTGCGGTCTCCCCTGCAACCCCGGTGCACTGTGGGTAGCTGTGGTAAAAGAGGTCCTGTGAGAGGCTGTCCAAAAATAGCCGGAGCTAAAATGCAGGAACGTGGAGTTCTTCTCATGCTGTGCATAAAAATCTGATAATCTGTGTTTGTGTGTGTTTTTCAGGAGGAGTGTTTGGTTTTGTTAATTCATTCCTAAATATGTGTTTACATAGATAAAAATATTATCTATAAACTCTCAAGGCCTGAGACAAACTGAGCCACTCTGTCACAGTTTGCAGATTTACTCTCAAATACATTTGTCATTTCTTATGCAACTTGTGTGTTTTGCTTCTGACAGACTGCGTGGGTCCATTCTGGCAAGTTAGGACAAAACGTGACTTTGAACTTATTTATGACTTTTTCTTGTGTCTAATTTTTAAGCGTGATGCTCAGATGTAAGCGGGACATCGAGCTGGCCAGTCGGACTGCGTCCTCCATCTTTTGTACAGTCACAGTAAACTCCAGGGTTTTAACACATGACCGATCTGGGCCTTCTTGGTTTTAAAGCTGCAGTTGACCCCCAGTATTTGCAGGCTTTAGGGACCACAGCTGACGACTAGCTGAGCTCCATAAATACTTTCTCCTTTAAAAAGGCTTATAACTGCCAGTTTTAATAGTTTAACCACCAAATATACCCTAATATGCAGTAGTACACACAGTGGAAGCTGTTTTAGCACTAGCACAGAGCTAATATTTAAGTGCATTTATTTATTTAAGTGCTGACAAAATCATATTAAATACATAAAAAGCTATCATATCTGCATGGAGAGAGTGGGTGATGTTTCCTGAGATCGCTGCTCGATACTTTGTGGTTGCCTCAATATTTCAGGCTCAAAGTTCAACAGTCAAATAATAATTAGCATAATTATTCAAAAAACAACAGGTTGAACTGAGTGGATCTTCATGAGTGCAGACAGAGCATCTGCATGCTATAATGAATGTTATCTGTAATTATTGTTGAAACATTTGATTAGTGTTTACATATATTTAGTTGTGATCTTCACCCTTAGCAAGTTTTCATGCAATGTTTTACTCATTATGCATTAAATTAATAAATCTTTGTATGCAGTGTAAATGAAAGGAAGGTGATTAGCGGTGTGATGATGTATTAGAATATGTCCAAGACCGAAACAGAACTAAATACTTGAATATTTATTCTTAAGACGGCAGAATTACATCTTGTTTTGTTTTTAAATTTTCCCAATTCATCATTAAAATCAGCTTTGAGCATCTTTTGGTGAGGTTCACTCTTTTAAATGTTTTTCTCTGTCTGTTCTTGACTAAATATTTTCACTGTTTTGCGAAATGTTGGGACACAGTTTGGTTGTTCTTACTGGAGCTGAGAAATTCAAGCAAATCCAAACAAAGAAATGGTTCTGTGACGGTGCAGATGTGTGTGTGTGGCTCCTCCTCCTCATGTAAACACACACATACTGTATATTTACTTTGCTTTCCCTCTGGAATCGAGCCATAGAGTGAGTAACACAACCTGGAGAGCAAAGACAGACAAAGTCTGAACTGACCTCACAGCGCTGCTGAATCAACAAAAAAACACTTTATAAAAACGAAATCCATCATTATCTGAGTTTTTCCTCTTGCTGTCCTTATTCGATCCAGACGAAGACAAAACATGGCAGCACAAGGTCAAACAGGAGCAGCTGATTTTTTGTTTTTATATTTTTCTAAAATCTTCTGAAACCTGAGGCAACAACTCAGCAGAACTTGCTGGATAGATTAATGTTCCATTTCTCTCCTTTCCTGGAGCAATGGTTGTAAAAAATAAGCACCAACACAAAAAACATGTCTATAAAATTTAGTTGGAAATAAAATGGCTTTTTCTGGCTTGTTTGGTTTCCCACCAAACACGAGTCGGTTTGCAGCCCCCATATTTTACAACGGCTTTGACAAGAGATTATTCAAATGAGTTTTCTAGCGTTGGCTCAGACTTTCTTGGTTGTATACTTTCAGAAAATCTTTTCTCATATTCTCTCAAATATCATAAACCCAAACAGGGATCAGAACCACAACCAGTGAAAACATGGTGTGGTGTAAGTCCTAGAGAAAAAAAACACAATTAAATTACATGTGATATTTGAGTAGTGGATGGCTATTTATGTCCATAATTCATCAAAACATTGAACTGGAAGCTGCAGTTCCTTTGACCACATAAATTCAAATTCAGAAAATAAATTTTCTTAATTGAAATTTGTCCGTTCTGGAAAGACTCATGTTTTCAATAAAACAATTTTACTCAAGGAAGACATTAAAAAAATATCAATAGCTGTGTTCCAATTACAAATGTGAGCAAAACTTTGTTGATATTCTGCTAATGCCAAAAATCCATAATTTAGCGATTTGCACTGCTTCTATTAAAAAAGAAAAAAATGAAAATCACACATGAATAAGTTTGTTCACGCGACAAGCTGCACCATCATCCTCCAACCACTTCCTGTCGTCTTCTTTGTCTTTTCCAGCAGTAGTAACATCCGGTTGGTGATCATGTGACTCGTGAAAAAAGTGTTTTCATTTCAGTTTTGTCGATGCGACCAACAAACCACCTCATCTTGGGGCGAAAACTTATCAAAAAACATGAGTTCTTTTCAATATTACTGTGTTTCCATTAAGCTTATTTATTGTCATAATTCAAATTTGCACAAACCCTTCTATGTACAGCGTACAACAATCTGAAAGCCATTTTCTTATGTTTCTCATGGATTTGTATGTTGTAAATGCCCACAGACCTCTGAAGTGGATACTAGTGAATCATACAGTACACTATCAACTCCTGCAAGTGCAAGAAAATGTTTGTTGAATCCAATATAGCAGACAGACAAAAAGCAACTCAGGAATATTCAGTCCCTGAATTGCCTCTAAAGTGCCTTATTTCTTATTTCAAGTTATTTTCCTGAGTTTGATTATTTTCATTCACATTTAAAATAAACAAATTACACATGAAACTGGCAACATTTTCAAGCTGCTTAGTTGCTACACAGAATCAAAATACAGAATTTTTTTATCACTCAGAAAAAAAAGTATCTTTAGTTTTACTTTTTTGTTCATTTGTTTCATTTTGTGGAGCAGTGCAGGGTTTGTTCATCATGATGTTTCAGATGTGATGACTAACAGGAGTCTGTCTCTGTCTCCTCAGGTCTATCTGAAAGCGCCGATGATCCTGAATGGGGTTTGTGTGATCTGGAGAGGCTGGATTGACCTACAGAGGCTGGACGGGATGGGATATCTGGAGTACGACGATGAGCGAGCGCAGGTAGGAAATCCTCTCACTCACGCTGCTTTTACCTTCTCTGTCCCAGAATCTGATTGTTTTGAAGTTTGATCACGACTTGTTGGTTTGTGTGTGCAGCACGAGGACGCTTTGGCTCAGGCAGCATTTGAGGAAGCTCGGCGCAGAACCAGAGACTTTGAGGACAGAGACCGGTCACACCGAGAGGATTTAGAGGTGAGGGGGGGTCTGTATGTTTTCAGAGGTCTGGAGTCTCCAAAGACAAACAGAAATGAAAGAAACCTGTAAATTACTGTTGGATTTATATCCATGAATATTATATTTGTTTGTTGACTCACATCCACCCATAACCACACCCAACAGAGAAGGCTCAGTAGTGTTATATGGATGTTTTACATAATGTAAAATACAGAGAGCCTGTTTCATTTGGAAGTTAAATAAGATGAGCATAGACTAAAGAGTCACGTGAACTCTCCTGAAACCTGCTGCTCTTTAGCAGAACTCTGGTCCATTTCATGTGTTCTGGCTGGCTTTGCCAGACTTTGACTAAAAATAATCCCAGCTTTCATCAAGCTGTGGAAGCTTTGCAAAGGAACAACCTGTGAACAGTACAACCTCAGAGTTTAATGCAAACAAAAATAGAGATTTTCTGTTATAGACTATTATAGAACTGCGTTATCTAAGTTATTTAAATGTCAAAATCATGCATTCATCTTTAATCACATGATAGAAGTTGCTCCAGTCACATGAAGGCAAGATTTAAGTTTTTGGTCTACATCAGCTGTGTAAAACTGGAGGCCCGCTGGCCAAATCCGGCCCACTCCCATCATTCATACGGTCCTCGAGATGACCATTAATAGATGTTTAAGGTAACGGTTGTGTGCTTAAATATTACTTCATCAGTCAACTCAAAGTGGGTTTTTACTGTCTACTGGTAATTTATGTAAATTTGAAAAGATTTTCTTATCAAACCAAGAGAAAGGTAAAACACTCCAACAGTTTGTTAATGGGCCACGTTATCGATGAATTTGCCACAAACGGCCCTTTGAGAACATTCAAGGTGTTGATAGACAATGATATGTGTGACAGAAAACAAACTGCGCTTCACCCTGAACCCAAAGTGAAACATGGTGGTGGCAGCATCATGCTGTGGGGAGACGGATGTACCCGTACACAGAAAAATCCTGGATGGAAACTTGTTTATGTATTTCATTGTATTCTATATGAATTATGTACTACTTTGACTTGGCCTATCGCATAAAATCCTGCTAAAACACACTAAAGCAGTTGCAATGTGACAAAATGTGAAAATGTTTAAGGTATGAATACTTTTGCCAGGTGCCTGTATATGTGTACAGACAATCATAAAGCTACAGCACACCTTTCTTTGCTTAGCGCTTTGGTGGCTCCGAGTTGTGTGACGTGTGCTTGTGTGCCTTAGCTTTATTTCATGAAATTATTCACTTTTTTTATTCCAAATTGTAGGTTTAGTGCATGATCAGTTTGACTAAATAATCTCATTTAATTTTTTTTGAACTATTGAATGACTGATTCAGTTTTTGTCAGATGCCCCAAAAGCCTCAGAAGGGAAAGTAGTGTATTATAAAAAAAAAAAAAGCAGAAACATGTAACAATTTGGATTCTTTTATTCAAAACTGTGAAACTTCATTTGTTTTGAAATATGAAGTGTTGTTAAAACTGTTATGTTGTACGATTTAAAAGGCACCCTGACTGCATATGATTACCTGAAGTCACCTCACTTTCCCAGCAAGGCTTTGGGGAGATCAGAGGCATCGATGCGAAGCTGACGCCCTTCGAATGAACACCAAATTGTTTATTTTTTAGGACCCTGTGGTTTCTAAAATCTGGGACTGATGACACAAAGAAAGACAGACAGCCAGCAGGAAAGAACAGGGTCTGTGTCCTTCACTTCTCACCACCTATCACACTGTCATGCACTAAACCACCTTCTGTGTCTGCATGTGTGTGTGCGTGCGTGTGTGTGTGTGTGTGTGTGTGTGTGTGTGCGTGTGCCAAAGTGCCCTGTTTGTGTCTTTGCATTCACGTTTCTGTTATTTCCTATATCTGTGTGTTTGTATGTTTGCCTGTTTGTGTTTGGTGTTCAAATATGTGCATGCATTTATGTATGTGTATAAAATGTGCTTTTTTACTATGTTGCAAATAATTAAATTTAGCTGAAAATGAGGCCATTTGATGAGAAAAACTACTGCCGTTTTAAAGAAGGAAAGAAGTAAAGTTGCTCCCTGAAGGTCATCTTTCATCTGACTGATATCATGTTTCTTCCCTGAGGCTCAGAAAGAATAAGAAAAACTTCTTTCTTCTAATGAACCAATAAAAGCAGCAGCATCTCCTCCTAAAAAATTCTTCTCTGTGTCAAAAGCTTTAGATTTGGTGCAACAAATTGCTTAGATACACATTCAGCCTCTAACAATGGAGAATGTGTCCAAATGGAGGCTGTTCTCATCCATTTCTGAGTGCATACGGCGCTCATCGCCGACATGCAGTAATTTAAGGTGACACTGAGCCAACATGGAGGTCAAGAGGAGGAAGACCTTCTGAAAAATATTGAATTACTCAAATAAAGACAGATGTTGCTCTCTGACTGAGGTAAAACTACTTATTCTCGTTCTGGTCTAGCTTGTGCAGCAGAGGCGTGTCCTTTGTAGAGCCCAAAGGGTGAAGCTATTACTGGAGAAATGACAGAACGGCTCTCAGAGGTCTTCCTATTTACATCAGGGTTGCTGGTGCCGTAAAGACAAAGGTTGAAAATAAAACTTAGCCCCAGGCTATTTCTTAGTGTTATAAACCTACACCTACTCCTGCCCTGTGGCGCTTCATTACATTACTTTGAGTGTGTGCAGCATCAACATCACCCACATAAAAAACACACCCTCTTTGCTTTCTTTGGGCTTAACAGGAAAAGTAGCAGCCAATCGAATGTATCTGTTAACCATTTTACAAGGCTGGCAGTAATACTGAATGGGTTTGGCTAGAGAAACCGCACAAAAAAGAAGTGATGAATAAAAGTTAATTATTGACTTAGCAACAGTGGTAATTAGCTTTAAACATAGGGCCAGACTGGTTTCGTTAATAAATCATATCACCATTTAAAACAGCTTTTTCTTTTCTCCCATGTAATTTTGTGTCATATTAAAATTTGTTGATCTGAAACATTAATGTGCCAAAAAACAAAAGAGAGAACAAATACTTTCCCCATCATTGATTTCACCAGGAACCCCTCTGTATACCAAAGTGTTTTATAGTGAAATATGAGATTATCTGCAGGTAATCCCAACTGTAAGGAACAGAAATCCCAACACAGAAACAAATTCACAACAAAAAGAAAACTTAAAGTGTTGCAATGGCCTAGTCGAAGTCCAGAGCTGGCTGAAACGATATAGTGGGACTTCATGAAAGTTGTCCAAACACCTGAGTGAATTAAGGCAACACTGTAAAAAATCATCAACAATTAAGTAGCTAATAAATCAGCAAATAAATCAGCTAAAAAATTTTATGCAAGTTGTTGAAAAACTGGGGTACTTGATTTTTTTACCTTACCAACAGACATTAAGGATACACAGCAGACAAACGCGATCCGTCTCTGACTTTTTCATGGCAGTCTGAACGGACCAGTTCTGATCTTTTCAGCCCCAGAAAACCAGATGTGGTATTAAATCGGATACGTAGCCTATAATTTTTCAAAGTGCGCGCCACCTTTTTCTGACTTCTGTCCTGAGAAATGAGCCAGATGCAATTTCATACAATGTCTTAAAATTATAATTATGAAAGAAATCTGTGTCGGTGAAGCGCATCACATCACAGTCCCTCTGGTTCCAACTACGCATTCAAACAAACTTCTCTACAGACGTTGCAGTAAGTTCCAGTTGTGCTTTCGTTTTTCTTAGCTTCCTTCATCTTCTTATGATCTGTGACGATACTGTCCAACTCCAGCTCCAGTTGCTGAATAACTTTAAAACTGATTGACCGTTATTTCTTCTGTAAACACAGCTCAGACTCTTTTCCGTAAACCGTTCACTCAGGAATCTGTTTGTGGTTCGTTTGTAATGTGAACAACCAAGCAAAAACAGAAAGATCTGATCTGAGCAGAGACCTGCTGTGTGAATGTAGTTTAAGTTCAACCTGGACTCCTGTACGCTGGAGCCAACCAGTGGCTAATACTGGTAAACACCATGTTTCTGCATTTTAAAGATGAATTCTTTGGTTTTGTTCACATTTTTAAGTGTTTCAGTTTTTCTCTGTATCTTCATCTTTACTGATTAGTCCTTGCATTCTTGTTTTATCAGTTAACTTTATTAACTATTTGTGCTTACTTAGCAAGTGTGAGCACACTAAAGGCTAAAGGACCGAATACACATCCTTGAGGAACTCCTGTGCTCAGTCTGACAGAGTATTGGGTCTTACTGGCTACTATTTGTGCTTTTTCTCACATTAAAACTAAACTCGAGCTACAAAGTGAGAGATGTGGGATCATACTGTGAAAAGAAAATAAAGGAATCGTGGTGAAACTGTTTTTTGTCTTCAGAAGGGACAGGATGGTGTGCAGGGAACGTCTTATCGCTTCATCTATAGAGCAGTTAGAACAACAAGCAAACTGTAGATGGTGGTGGGAGTTTGGCTTTAATGTGTCCCATGACTCAGACATTCAAAGGCCTTCATTATAACAGCAGTCAGCACCATAAGCCACTAGTCATAAGGAAGGTTATGGACACTTTATCAGGTGCAAGTGTCAAAAGAAGGGAGCAAGAATCTTATTTAACTTTAAGAACGTTTAAATATTAATGGCTATTTTTGATTGTTGGTAGTTAAACCTGCTGAGATTAAAATTACATTTTTAAACTGAGAATAAAATCTCTGACATTAGAGAATCTGAAGCTGGACACGGAAGAATTAAAATCTTAAATCACATCAGGATTTGTTATCCAACATAATAAAATGAAGTCGATGATTTAGTGAGAGTGTTAGCCAGACGTTGCAGGAAGATTCTGCAGATCTGCTCTGAGTTTTTTCTTTGGGTGTGACTGACGAGTTTTGCTGAATAGTTGCACAGATTCGGCCTCTGCATTTCTGTGGTCTGCGCTCCACCTCGCTATGCGTCTCTGTTTCTCTGTGACTCTCTGTGTCTTGTTAGCGGCTGATCGAGTTATCTCTGCTGTTTGCTATTCAAACACAGAGTAACCCTTTCCATCAGAGGAAAGTCAAAGACAGGGAAGCAGATTAGCTTTCAACCAGAAAGGCAATAATTGATGTGGTCTTTATTTATTTTCTGCTTTCCTGTAACCACCAGATTCCCATCAGGAGATAACATTTCATATGCAAATTTTTATTGAAACATCTCATAATATTTCCTCTAGTGCTCATCATACCAACCTGGAAACCTCACTGTTTACTGGCGCTACTTTTCCATTCCCAGAATTTTGAAATCTCAATTTATGTCTAAGGATTGAATCAAAACTATATTGATCAAATAAACTTAATTGTTCTGTAGCTCAAAAATGTAGGTCAAACAAATTATAACGTTTACATTTCTCTTTGAAGTGGTTGGATTAATAAAATCTATGCAGAAAAATGAAGAGGTCAAGAAGTTCTTTGACTTTTTTAGACTTGTAGTAAAATATTAACGTCTTTTGCAGAAGTCTTGTCATATCAGCAGATTTAACTTTTCTATTTTTTAATCTAAAAGCAGTGATGTTCCAATCAACCAAGGTCAGAAGGTAGCTGTCACAGTGATAGATGGTAAAGCTATAGATTAAGATGAAAGCTTTTTAATTTCACTCTGTCCTCTTCAGTAAACGTTGCGTCGTTCTCACTAAAATATTAAATCTCAAACTATTTAAACATGCAGCAGTCAGGTACCTAAAAGCTATTGGACCCCTGAAGTGTTGTAGATTTTCAATCCACATGAATATAACCAGATGTAAACACACACACACACGCACACACACGCACACACACTCATCCAAGCACTCTGCAGAAAGAGATTTGTCCATAAATGATGAGCTGGCACTGAAAGCATTAATATATCATTAGTATTGATTGCTATCAGACCCCCATACACACACACACGCACACACACACACACACACACACACACCCCCACACGCACACACACACACACACACACACACACACACACTCCAGTTCACAAACATATTCAAACGCTTTGCAGGTGCAGAAACCTGCAGAAACAGCAAATCCACTCTGCTCTCGTCACGAAGCGCACGCACAGACATACACAAGCTGTGTGAGTATTGAGCTGTGGTTAAGCAGCCCTTCGTGGCCCTGCAGGCTCCCATTTGTGTTCGGATCAATATGAGAAGCTCTCTCCGGCCCCGATGATTAGCACAGACCACTCCCTTCTTCACAAACACTCAGGCTCTCTGTGTCAGATTTGAATAAAGCTTCACAAACACACGTTTGTCTGCTGATGGTTTTAGTACTTCTGCTTTCCATGAATCCTGGAAAACAAAAGATCCCTGAAACCACCTGGGGTTTCAAAACAGCAGATTTTCCAACGTGAAAAATAACAGGAAATAGTTATGAGTTGAATTATTGATGCACTTGACCAAAAACAAAAAAAAAACATGAATAGTTCATTTGAAATTTTAAAAAATTTTTAAGCGTTAATTGGAGACAGAAACACTAGTTACAAACTATCCACATTCAGTTGGGAATGAGGTTTCCATTCTGTACGGAGGTTTTTGTTTTCAGACAGAGACGTGTGCAGACACCACTTAGGTTTTTATCCTTCACTGAGTTTGACTCTTTTTCCACTCATTTTCAGTTTATTAGCTGGAAGACAATCCAATTTTGTTTGTTCACCTAATGAATCCTTCAGGCATTTTAAAGTCATAAAGGTCCAATTTGCTTTTATTTGTTCACTTTATTTGAAAATTAAGATAATTAAATAAATCTTATATATAACACATGTTGACATTGACCAAATAAGATTTTAGCTGCAAAAGAGAGAATAGCATCTCGCTAAAAACAAAACTTACAAATGATCGGATTCCTCTTTACTTTAAAGGTCAAATAAATGTTTATTTCACTTTTATTGCCCTTGTTTTATTAATCCCTGAAGAAACAAACAGTAACTGTTAGTCGATTAAACTATTACTTAATTCTTAAGTTTACACTGACTTTGCTTTTTTTTTTACCCTAGTCGACTTCAATTACCTTACCTCTCTTTAGCAGTTCAATTAAGTTTATTTATGTACAACTGAATCACAAAAAATGTTGACTAAAGGCACTTTACAAAAAAGTATAATTTTATTTCAATCATACATACGTTCCAATTGATCCAAAACAGCTTATATGAGCATATTTCAGCTTCTTTCTTCATATTTTGTCATATATTTATAATGTTTGCTTACCATAATAGGGTTTTTGGTGATAATTTGAGATTAGGGGATTTTTGTACAAATGCAAATGGAAGGTCATGTTGAATCATCCAGCAAATCCACAGAAGAATGTCTGGAAAAATAAAACTCAAACCAGGTTCTAAAGCTAATTGCATTTTATTTCAAGTGTAGAAACCTTTCCATTGTGTCAGTGTTTACTAAGCAAAGATGGAAAAGATGATGAAGTTGAGGACTTGTCCCACTGACACGTTTCTAAAGGACATCTCAGTCAAACACAGTGAAGCTGCAGCTCAAACCTCTGGAAGATGCTTTTAACTGTTTGAATCTAGAATTTCCTTCTTTTGATAAGGATCAATATCATTGGACCAGAGATGAGGGTCAAATGTAAACACGGAGATAAATTGAGAGCTTTGTGTTTTAGCTTAATACTGTTCATTGCAAATATCATATTGCACTTTTAATAAAACAAAACTAACAAGTAACTTTTCTGCAAGAAATATGAGTTTTGTTTTAACAGAATTGATATTCAAGTTAATAATTCTTGAATATCAATCAAATGTACTGGATCCACTGACAGAATGTTTCACTTCTAACGAGGCATTTTCCCATGTTATGAGTAAAAGCTATTCCAGTGGTACTAGTACTTTATGAATATTCATTAATTATTTATTTAAAATAAGCTCCTATATCTTGCTGAAAACTTACTTATAAGTTAGATATTTGCTCTAGAAAATGAACCAAAATACTTGGTGAGAATTTGCTTGATGCAGAGAATGACCCCAAGTTTTCTTCGTTTCTGCATTTAGTTTTTCTTAACTAAATGTTGCTGTATTTACCTTATGTATTATGTATTGCCCCGATGTTCTCCGTCTTCTGCAGCAAAAAAAGAAAAAATCACTATAAACAAATTCAACATAATACTCCTCTGAACAATTACAAGTTGTTTGTTGCAACTCTGCTTTGATCCAGGAGTCATGTGACTGTAACTGAGCCACATGTGAATATCTGAAAGCAGCAGTTTTAATTAAAACAACTGAGGAGCCAGTCTGGCTGCGTGCAATGAAAATGGAAGCATGACATACTGTACGTATGCGCGCGCGTGTGTGTATGTGTGTGTTGGTGTGTGTGCATGTGACTGCAAGTGTGTTGCTATTACGGTGAGTCACTGAGATGACACAAACTGCATTCCTCTTGAGCTAAGCAACCCCTCCACTATCTCTGTCTGCATTTCTGTCTGCTCCCGGCTTCACCTTCTCCCGCACCTTCTCACCTCTATCACCCGAGCCGTGCCAAATCCCCCCAGCCATCACTTCAGTGTAAACATACAACCACAAGTATTTTTGTTACGGCAGCCGAGGGTCACACCATGGCCTCGCAAACACTATCCCACCACACCGAGTCAGGAAATATTTTTAAAAGTCTTCTCATGCTGACGGCCTCTGTTGATGACCTAACGATCAACTGTGTGTGCGTGTGTATATGTGTGTGTGTGAGAGTGTGAGTGAGTGTGTCGGCCTGCAAGTCTGCCAGTTTATGTGTCTGTTTGTCTGCCTGCTGCTGTATTTGTCTGTCTACCAGATACCTTAACTAAAATAACATCAGTGTGTAAAAACAGGAGTAAGCGATGCGTTTCAAAGCTGTTTTGGCTCCATCTAGTGGCAATAGAGGGTACTACAAATTATTTTATTAGTTTGAATTCAGAAAACATTTGCCAGTATGCAACTTTTTTTTTAAATGCTTTCTAAATTATTGCTAAAATTATAATTATGTCCTGACAGTATGCTATGAGACAGATAATCTGTGAAAAGATCAATCTCCTCCAACTCCTCCCTGAGCTACTGTTGCTGTTTGAATGAAATGAGCCAAAGACAACCAATCAGAGCCCAGAGGGGAGTCTTCGTGCTGTCAATCAACCTTATGAACATGCTGCTAAATGTGCTAAAGGAAGAGAAATAAATTACTTTTACAGGAAAGGTGTTTATCTGCTGTCATCGGTGGCTATGCTAACTAGCTTTAGCATTTGTGCAGGCTATGCTAACTACAGTGTTGCAGAGAGAAAAGTGGAACGGTTTCAGTAAGCATGAAAAACTAATTATAAAAGTTACATACTGCAGCTTTAATGTCAAACTGTGAGATAAAAGTGCAAATCAAATTGTTTTTTTTTTATTTATTAGTCAACATGTGTACCATTTTTGAATGCTGTACTTAATTTATTGTCTTTTCTCTTTAATCCTTTTTTTTTGGCCGTCATCCTCTTTTTTTCTTGCCCTTCTCCTCCTCTTTCCCTTCTTCATCCCTCCATCCCTGTCTCTCCCCAGTCCAGACGACAGCAGGACCCCAGCCCTGGCTCAAACATGGCCAACGCTGACGTGGAACACAAGATGCGCTGAGGACGGAAGAAGGAAGAAAAAAATGGAAACTGAAGCAGTTTGTTTGTTTGTTGTTCGATTTCAACGCAGTCAGCAGGAGACCGCACTCATTGGCCAGTTGTTTTGCATTATTCCTCAAAATTGATGTATTTTTCAAACTTTTGAATGCAGACAAAAATGGAAATATAAAATTAACAAAAACGATTTAAAAGAAACCAAAGACTTAAGCAGGAATATTTGGGTGAAGAAGAAAAAAGAAACGTTGAGATTTTGACTTAATTTGGAGAACTTATGCAAAACGTTGATAATGAGAGAAAGAGGAAGAGGTGAGAACAAGAAGGAGCAGAGAAAAGGTAGAAGTCGTGGCTCAGGGTCACAGTCAGGGCTTCACAGCATGAATCAAATGTGAGGTTTCAGCAGTTCATGATGTAAAAAAAAAAAATATATATATATATATATATATATATATATATATATATATATATATATATATATATATATATATATGCATTTTTTCAGTGTTTCAACACCTCATGTTTGCTGATATGCTTGTGAAAAACTTCCATTTTATCAACTTAATTTCTTAAAACCTGCTGTTTTCTGAGACCAAAGTTCACTTTGCTGGAGGGAGGGAAGAAAATAGGAGACTTAAAAAATTATAGAAAGGCAAACCAAAGACATATTTACCAGGCTGGAGGGTTAAGAAGTGTTTGCTTTGTGTAAATTTAGATTCATTTAAACATCACAGGTTCTGTAGCCACAACCTGAAGGCTCTAGATATAGAAACGGCTACATGGAGGAGATTTAAACGTCCTTCGTCTTCCGAGAGGTTTTGCACTATGTGATACAATCAGTCTTGATCTCCACATTGCTCGTCTTTTTATTGCATGAAATCAAACATGGGGCTTCCTTTGCTCTTTATTGCTTGCATCGCAGCCTCTTTATCCTTGGAGTGCTCTCTGTCTGCTCTTTGATCAGGAACAACTGGGTGACTCAAAGTCGGGTTTTCAAAACGTTTTAACCCTTAAATAAAAACTTTCTTCCTTTTTATTATTCTAATGTAAAAACAAAGCTGCAGCATATTACGGTACTTCCTTATGATTTTCAGAGTCATTAAAAAGAACCTCAACACAAAATTAAAGCTTAACGGTCATTGTGGGGTTAAGTGGAGTAGCTATTGGCAGTCAGAGTAATCGTAGGAAGGAATCTCGGTTGACTGTTGTTGCAGTTTTTACTATAATTAATAACTTTCCTTCAGTTCACCTTAATTGCTTTCAGAGTTAGCTTTCTAAGCTTACCACTTTCAGCTGTGCAGCTGTTTCCACGCCACTTTGAGTAAAACCCAAACTCCTAAATATGGAAATAACAAGCGAAATGGTTTTTTGTTTTAAACCAGTTCCAACTTGCACACATTAGCAAGTCTAGTTGGAAAGTTTACTGTTCCTAAAAGATTTACTTTAGTCCCCCATTAAATAAAATCTTCCAAGCTGCAGCTTGGATATCAACTCATATCAACATATGAGTTGATATGTTTGCTCATATCAACTCATCACAACCCCTATTTAGAAAAATAACTGTTTCATCTTGAGGCAGTTAAAAAGAAAGTTTAAAGTTAAATTTAGGAGATGTAACTTAAAGTGATCGTTGTGAAATCCATATTCAACTCAGTGAAGTCCAAACACTGCAAAGCCAAACATTTAATCCTAAAATATTCTAACACATTGGACCAAAATCAAGAAAAACATACAATGTCCTGTGAAGTGATGATATCTGTAAATGAAAATCTGTTGAGTGATCATGAAGCTCGGATTTTCTCGGCTCGCTTCACATTAGTCACAGTTTGCTCCTCCAGAGAACTGAACTGAACTTACGAACTGAACCAGTTCCTAACTGAATCAGAATGAATAACTCATCAGAGATGCGTTTAGTTCCCGGACTCCACGTCACCCAGATGCTCCTCGTCTTTGCAGGGCCATAAAAGCCTGAATGCGGTTTGCTTTTCCCTGTCCGGTTACAGCACTCGTCGATTGAAGCCATGTGTTTTCCTGTATGTCGTCACCTTCCTTTGTTGTGTGAAAGTCAGGATGTTTACTTTTTATATTTCTCTCGTCTCAGTAGGAGTTTTTAGTTCTTTTCTCAGCTTAGACCTGAAGCAGCTGCAGGATATTTTGTGTAAACCAAAAAAAAAAAAGAAAAGCATCTCCAGAGAATTGGGAGGTTTGAGGATTTTTGTTGCTTTTTTTATGTACTCTTTATTAATGATTTTTGTATTGTTCTATTTTTTTAAATAAATCCACCTGAATGTGGATTGAGTCAAGTCCTGTAACCAGAAAATGTTTTACACTTTGTGAAATGAACGGTTGTATTGCCTTTGGCTCCTTTAAGTTTGACTTATTTAGATAAATTCAGGCTCTTGTACAGTTTCAGCATTTTAATGAGCTTTAAAAAAAATTAAACAAAACAAACATGATAAGCTGGAGTTCAGATTTTCAACCAAGTTTGTTCAGGTTCTCTCTGCAAATGCAGCCATAAAATCAACTCAGGGTTCACAACAAAAACGACTTTATCTGACAAAATAATACTTTACTCTAGCTTTTAAAATGGTAAATCTCATTGGCTCGATTGTGTTATTTCTTCTGGCAATCAGGTGATTTATTCTCAGCTGGTTCAGTAAGTAATTAGTCAAAAATGTTTTTAAAATCTTTTTTTCTGTGTGAACCTGCAGGATGGTGAGGAATGGTTTTATGGTCGGTTGTGATGTTTTTAGCTTAAAGGAAGTAAAGGAGAGAATGTTGATGTCATTGTGTGAGTTAAATGTATAGAAATACAGAGTCCATTAATTAAACTGGAACGTTGATTGCTAATTCTCTAATGTCTCATGTTTAGAGAATAAATTATATTGTTGTGAAAACAGAAATATAATGAGGAGGGAAAAGGTTCTTAAGAAGAAACCTTTTCTTGTGATGATTTGGTCTATTTGAAGGAAATTTATTGGAATTATACCTGGACAATGAGAAATTCTATAAAAATAAAATAGAATAAGAAAATTGTTCCAAATTCTCTGAATTGAAGCTTTAAAATCAAGTCATAAAACCTGGAAGAAAACTGAGAACTCTCCAAAGAAAAACACAAATTTGCTTTTAGGTTTAAGAAAAATTAAAAACTCAATCTTTTCTCCACCACTTGCACCAAGTGAACTAAAATAAAAAAAAACTGAGCATCAAATCCATCCTTTCCTTTTCTTAATGCAGGCATTAAGTCAAACCATTAAAATATAATTTTCTTTTCTTTTCAACATTATCTGTTACTTTTTTAACTTATTTATATGTTAGAACGACTTGGATGTTTTGTAGCTTGAGTAAACCTTCTTGCATTTCTCTTACTGTTTGTGTGCTCTGTGTTTTCATCTACTTTAATGTTGAACTTGTCCTCTCAGAGGAGTTTAACATATAATATGAGATATTCATTTCAAAATGTAGATTGTTTATCACAATAAATGTGTATCAATTCCTCTATTTGCCTTCGATGTGTGCTGTTTTCTTTTAGACAGCATTTTATGTCCTTTTTGGATTCAGTACTTTTTAAAGTAGTACCAATATATTTATTATTTTATTTTCATGTACAAACCATAGAAAACTCTATATATATATATATATATATATATATATATATATATATATATATATATATATATATATATATATATATATAAACACATATAATTGCATTTATCTGGACTAAAACCATAGCCATATTTATCCCTCAGTAATAAACACAAATAATTGAAAAAGTACTGAAATAATCATTTATATTTTGAATTATGAAGTTTCAGATTTTATTTATTTCATAAATAATTGGCATAATAAGCAAGTATGGATACATTCTTTATTTATAGCATTACCTCTAACTTATTATTTATGTAATATGTATTCAATAAAGATAGGATTTCATTAAAAATATTTAAACGAAATGAGTATCTAACATATAGAAATAGGCTTCTCTATATATCAAATTATAGTAAATAATTTTTTACATTTTTTAATAAAAATGCATTCCAAGTTATTACATCTATAAATATTAGTTTTTATTGATGTATTTATAAACTATAATTGTGGACATTTCCCCCCTACATTACATCAGGGGCTACAACGATATGTTTATGTTTTTCCTGCCTACGCAAAAAAGCACACATAGAAACGTGCGAGTGACGTCATCACGCCAGCCTATGACGTTCTCCGAGCACAGGAAGTAGAGCTATCAGCTGATCCCGCTGGCTGTTGTTGATGTCTGAAGTTGCTGTTGTCGCTGCGTCTCTCTCTCATCGGCCCCTCGACATTAACGGACTCGGTGACACGCTGAGGAACGGACACGGCAGCGGCCATTTACCGGGCAAAGGGACGCGTCACGTCGTGTGGAAGTCTGAACGTGCGTCCCCGGCGGGCAGCAGCGAAGCTAGCTCCTGAGCTGAAGGGAGAAAAACAGCAGCGACAGCACACGCCGTCTCTTTGTTTCAATCCCAAGCAGGATAATAACTTTCTCGCGCTTGACTCAAGTATTTCTGTTTGCATATCCGTTATTTATATTTATAGTTATAATTAATAACCAGGACACCGTCACGGGCAGCTAATTGGTTGGCTAACGTTAGCTTGCAGTGCAGATTAAAAACATTTTTAGATCTTTTCCCCCCTTTCGTAACCGCCCGACATTCACAGATACGAAACATAGCGGCTGTATTGGAAAGGGAATAATCATCAGAGTTGATATGTGTTTATTTTCCTCTGTACCATCTGTTGTACCGCTCCAGAACAAGTTGAACTGATCTCTGCTCTGCAGCGTGTCAGGTTGTCTTTATTGATTTTTAGAGTTCATAAACAAACTGTTGGTTGACTGACAGCTTCGTCTTGTGTGTTTTAGGTTTGCTGGCAGGTTGCGTCATTTGTTTATCAGCAAGCTGTCAGTCCGTGCTGGATATTTCTGCTATTTTTATGTTTTGAACCGTTTTTCCATAGGTAGAAAAATCTTAAACACTTTTATACCTCTTCTTTGTAGCTGATTTACAACCCCGGACAAATATCATGAGATAAGGAAGGACCCGCTTTGATGCTCATGAATTTGGTAGCTTGACGTGAAAAAAGTTGATATGATTTAAAATAGGACGCTGAACGTGCATTGAGAAGTCGCTGTGATCAGGGAGAGCCAGCAGAAACGGAGGCAGGGTCCCACAGAGTCTTGAGGTGAGGTGAGCTGCCCCCACACTACTTGCCAATGCTGGATCTGGAGGTGGTGCCTGAGAGATCACTAGGAAATGAGCAATGGGAATTCGCCTTAGGTGAGTGTCAAACTTTAGAACCACTTAGGATGAAGTTATGTGACAATGTCATTGTATCAATAAATTAGGATAGCTTTATTTACATAATTTAACTCAAAAGAGAAATTAAAAATGGTCTTATTATCCACAGAGTGATTTTTTCTTATTTCTGTGAATTTGTGATAATTGCCTGAAAAATTAGAAAGTTGTATTTAGTCGCCTTCCTAAAATAATGGTGATGTCATTTTTGCCAAAAAAATTACATTTGCAGGGGAAAAAAATAAACTGTTAATCATAAAAAGATGATTTAGCCAAAAAAAATTTATTTTTAGCAAAAACTGACTTAGGCTGTTATTTTAGGAAGGTGACAACAAGTATAGAAGGTTTTTAATAGAAAAGTGTTATGTTGTCTAGTATATAATTTCCTAAACTTTTCAGCTTCTGATCCTCAAATTTAAAATGACTTCTGGTTGAGAATGCACATTTTTTGTTAAAATAAACAAAATCATTTTCAGCAGACATTGTATTGACCAATATATTGTTCTTATTTTTATTCAAGGCCAATTAAAAAAAAATCTTTTACATTTATAGAAAACTTCTGCTTTATTATTGGGATTTTATTTAGGTTAGTTGGCCTCACAGTTATTTGTGACCCAAACTTTAGGAAATGCTGGTGTAGTGGACAATCTTATGTCCAGAATGTGGGTAAGCCAATATGTTGAAGACAATCTGTATTCATGGAATGCTGTATGAAAAGTTAAGTGGATGGAAAAACTTGAGTTAAAAAAAAACATGCAGATGTGACAGGGATAACTGGAGCCTTGAGCATTGTTCCTATTCAGTAGTTTGGTGGCGATTCATCAGATTTAATTTTTTTTTTTATTATTTTAATTTGGCTCATGTTTTGTAAGTTTTTAAAAATCTGGATTGGGAGTTTTAATCTACAAGCTGTAATAACCAAAACCTGTCATAAACTTGACGTATCACTCTGTGTGTCAGGAGGCTATATAATACACAAGTTTTGCTTTTTGAATTGAATTATTTAAAGAAATGAACTTTTCAGTTAAGTTAATGTACCTGTCTGTCTCTGTACACCTCAGTATAAATTGCTCTTGTCTAGTAAAGTACCTTGAGATTAAATTTACTTTGCAATAACTAATGAATGACCTGAATTAGCAGCAGTGGGATGACTCCACTTTCAGGACTTTGTAACAGTATTCCCCTCTTACGTGTGCATGTCTTTATTTTCACAGGGATGCCATTTTCCCAGGCCATCTCTATCCTCCAGAAACACTGCCGTATAATCAAAAATGTCCAGGTGCTATACAGCGAACAGGTGAGCCAGCTGCAGCTCTGCTCATACGGCCTCTGTTGGTTGTGTAACCTTAAAAAATGTTAATCAGCTTGCAAAAGAATTTGGCAGCTCTGGACGTCTTGCAGACTTTCTGCACTTTGAAAAGATTTATTTTGAAACTAAATCTTTGGTAAGACTGTAAGCCACACCTACCTTAAAAACACATTGTCCAGCATTCAGTTTACTGATATTAATGGTGGTTTTAATCATTTTTTATCTAAGTTTTTTGTTTGTGCACACGTTCTCATTCCAATTTTAGTTATCTGACCTATGAATCATTTCAGTTAAGTTAAAGCTTCTTGTGTGACTCTATGCCACACATAGACTTATTGTGCTGTTCATTTAGAAACATGTAGAGTGCAGGAAAACTGTAAATTGTTAGGCCTAAGAAGCTTATAAATTATGCCTTAAGAAACCTTGTTTTAATTTTTCTGCATTTAATGCACCTTTAGTACAGTGAACATCAGTTTCTACTTTCTGTCATTCAATTAAATGTGTAAAATCTGCACAGATCAGATTGGTGAACATTGCAATAATCATGTAACAGATAATTAAATGTGTTTCTGTTTAGGGTTTACAGTGAACAAAGAACCCAGATAATAACTAGTTCATCAAGCATCAGCCAAACAAAATTAGCATAATTCTTAAAGTTGGATTGCTTGTCTGTTTGTAGCTGTTATTTTGTTTTGTCACCTGTATTTATATTGTTTATCACTTTCCAATGTGGACTCTCTGTAACTAAAATCAGTGAAAAAAAACACCTTGTGCATTTAAATGAGTTGGATGAAAGAAGCGACTAACAAAAACAGTTTACTACCAAAAAGTTTTACTTTTGTGAACCCAGTTGATGCACAGGAAGAGACTCTGGGGTTGAAAAAGCAAGAAAAATGTAAAAAAAACAGTGGTGTTTTTTTTTTGTTTGTTTGTTTTGTTTTGTTTTTTGTTTGTTTTGAAGAAAGTATGACCGGGATTTCCCATTATCCCTCCAGACACCACTCAGCCACGACCTCATACTGAACCTGACTCAGGATGGGATTAAACTGCTGTTTGACGCCACAAATCAGAGACTCAAGGTGAGAATGGTTCATTTAGCACAGATATCAAACTCCCATTGTAGCCCTGACCTTTGTCACTTACCGCCTCTTTATTCCTGGCTGGATTTTGCTTTTACATATTAGGTGATTGAAGTGTACGACCTCAGCAAAGTCAAGTTGAAGTACTGGTGAGTAGAAGGATTTTTACAAACATGATAGATAATGTTGGACTTCTGCTTCATCCATATCTAAGCCGTTCTTGTTGGTTGGTAATAAGTCTGAGCTATAAAATCCAAAAGGCCACTTTCACAGCTCAGTCATCGCTCTCTGTGAGACCCACAGCTGCTCAGTCACGTCACAGGAATTGAATCTGCTTGTGTTAATGTATCTGTTAGATTAGGCCTCTGTTATTGTCTCTTCCTGCTGAACCACTTCCAGTTGCTCTCAGTCGTTCTTTCTCTAACGCAGCTCTATGCTGTATGAATGCTAACGGACCCAACATGCTGCGTTTGTGTGTGCTGTCTTTTAGTGGAGTCCATTTCAACTCTCAGGCCATCGTCCCCACAATAGAGCAAATAGACCAGTCATTTGGAGCGACTCACCCTGGAGGTACTTAATAACAAAGATTTTATTCACAAATAACTTTTAATGTAGTTTAATGAACATTGTCTCTTTTTGTGCAGTTTATAATGCTGCAGAGCAATTGTTCCATCTCAACTTTCGAGGACTTTCCTTCTCCTTTCAACTGGATTCGTGGAATGAAGCTCCAAAATACGAGGTAAGAATGGACCGGTTCCCTTCAGCCTGTTAAAGAAGACTTAAGACCAGAACCTGGTGACTTAAGGTGCATTCTGGTTTAAACTGCTGTAATCCAACTCTGATGCACTGCAAACACAGAATTTTACCAAGTGGTTTTGGTCGAGTAGTGCAGATATCTTAGTAAACTTTTCAGGAAGTTATAGGAGCTTGTTTTAAATAAATAATTCCTTAAAATTGATTGAAAAGTACTAGTTCCACTGGCAGAATTTTTTCACTTACAGCAAGACATTTTTACATGTTACAAATTAAATAATCTCCCAGTGGAACCAGTGTTTTTCCATCAACTTAAAGAAACTATTGACTTAAAACAGGCTCCTATTTATTGCTACTTGTAAGTTATTTTAGTCTTTTTTAAGTGTACTGAGATATTTGCACTAGAAACTACACAAAAATTCTTGGTAAGATTTTGTTTTTGCAATGTACGGACCAAAAAGGCAAACTCTGGTACGCCTAGAAACCTACGTCTCGGTCCGGTTGAAATGAACTCTGGTGCTGTTTGAATGCATATGTGAACACTAAGCGGACTGGAAACCGCTCCAAAAGCAGGAAGTGGACTACAGTTCAGAGCATTCTGGGTAAATGGTCTTTTACCAAAGACAAAAGAGAAATCCTACATCTGCTAAAATTTGACGTCACTCCATTTTTGTTTACATTTTGTGAAGAAGGAAGTTGTCTTCATTGTCTTCTTCAGAGGCTTTTGTGTTGTTTCCTTCAGTGGTTTTTGGTGCATCGCCCCCACAGGCGAGGAGGATGGGAACAGATTACTGTAAAAAAAAAAAAAAAGGGTTTGACACAGTGCACTGTGAAAGAGAACAGCAATAACTGAAAATGTAACACTGTTGCAATTTTGGACCCCAGTGGAACAGAATCTTCCAAAGTGTCAGGTGTGAAAACACCAGGAAAGAAAGAATCTTAATGCCTATACTCTGAGCTCAACTGCTGTGTGTCAGGCTGTTTTCATACAAGTCAACATTAGTTCAAATGTGGCATCTTATGGCTGAGAATCGTGATCCAAACATGTCCCAACTAGAGCTGCAAGTAACGATTATTTTAGTATTCAGTTGTTTTGACGATTAATCAATAAATCAGATTTTTTTAAAATTACCGCAGAGTGAGGCTACAGGGCTGCATTAATCTCTGTTTACCCTCTGCTACTGGTTAACTGGAGCTACATTTGACCACCTAAGCCATTTTTATACATTAGAAATACATTAAAAGATGTAAGTAAACAAATTAACAAGAAAATAAACATTTTATTGTATAAAGTGCAACAATGTAGCATTCCTCTAGTTTACTCTTTTTTTCTAACCTTAATGCAAAATATACATATTTTTTGTACAGTTTTGGCTTAATTATTATGCTGAGTGTTTTATTCTTTCAGCAAATGACCATTTTGAAGTCTGTATACTTCAGTTGAAATAAATCCATTCCATCTGTGATCGATTAATCATGATTAATTCGATTAATTGTTTTAGCCTCAGTCCCAACTCAAGATGCATTGATGTCAGTCCCCATTACGTCTCTGGTATATTATACAAAAATGACATTTCATGTCAGAATAACTCCTGAATGGACAAATAAAATTCATTATTTGCTATGAATTCAATCTTTCATACCTCGTAAACATTTAACATGATGCGCCAGCTTCACTAGCTGTGTTGTTATTTCATCCTTCCTGCAGATTCCACATGGAGCCATGGTCAAGAGGATGCACATCTACACTGGCAACAACCTCCAAGAAACAAAGTACATAATGACCACAACACTTCCATGTGGCCCAGCGACCTTCCTGCTAGAGGACATTAATGCGTTTATGTCGAATCTAATCAGGAGAAAGTAGGCAGCAGCAGAATAAGCTTTCAAACCAGTTCAGACTGGAATGTGTCCTGTGTTTCCTCAGAGCTCCTGCGATGCCGTTGGCTTGTTTCATGGGCAACATCTTTGCAGAGTGTGTCGACGTCCTGAGGGATGGGGCGGGTCCTCTGGGGCTCAAGCTCCGCCTTCTCACAGCAGGTAACGCACCTGAAAGAAAATGACTGAGTGTCGTCAGTCTGCTGCTTTTTGAAGCATCCAAGTGCAAAAACTCTTCCAGCCATATTATTTGGAATATTCCATTAGTTAAAACTGGCCCTATTAATATATAGGGTTAGGTGGATTAGCAGACAACAGGAATTCAGTTTTGTAGTTTATAAAAGTTTCTAGAAGTTTCTAGTAAAGTTCAGTGAACTCTGATTATAAACAGTAACAGAACCTGCTTGATTCATTTCGTTTACCTGTGCAGTTTTGGGTCGGAGTTCAGTAAATATTCTGTTTATTAAATATTCTAATAGACATATTATCTAATCATACTGATACTGTATTAAACTGAGCATTGAGAAAAACAGGACTAGAACATTTTTGTAACTTATTTGTGTGACTGTCTCGGTTCCTGCTGCAGGTTCTGGACTCGGTGTGATGGCTGACGCTAAGGTCCGGTACCTGGAGCGGAGCATCTTCTTTGGAGACTCCTGTCAGGATGTTCTGGGCGCTTTGGGCTCGCCGCATAAAGTCTTCTACAAATCTGAGGACAAGGTCAGAACTGTTTGTCCTTAGAAAGTCTTGTCAATCTGTTGCATTCACATTGTGTCAGTAAAATGAAACCTGAAATAAAAATGTTCACCTTTTCCTGTGTTTAGATGAAGATCCACTCTCCGTCTCCTCACAAGCAGGTTCCCTCTAAATGTAACGACTACTTCTTCAACTACTTCACCCTCGGAGTGGTACGTGGGTCCAGCCTTATAAGATGTTGGCAGCATGGCTCCAAACATTTAATGGTTTTAATGTTGTAATTCTGGGAACTTAGAGATGTAATTAGATTAAATTTAATTAAATTAGATGTAAGTTGCAGTACTTATTTTATTCTGTAGATTAGTTTGACAATTATTCACATAAACAAATTAACACATTCTGCACATTTTTCTTTTAATTCATTTCATACAATATTAAAAATACAATTATTGTTATTTCAAAAATCTATTAATCTGATTTAGCCCTACGATGAATCACAGGGTATCATTAACGACGCATTTTAATGTGCTTCCATCCCAGCCGGTGTCTTTTAGACAACATGAGCCTGTGTTGCCCCTCTCTGTCATTTTCGGAGTCAAACAGATGTTTATCCAGTGACCTTTGTGGGTCACTGCCTGAATTCCCCGGAGCGGTTTGGGCAGCCTGCCCTGGGAAAGTAAACAAGCTGAACTCATCTGGCTGCTGCAGAGATGAGCTATAAACAGCAGCACAGCACGGCTGCAGGGCTGCGTTGGTCTCCGTTTACCCTCTGCTACAGGTTACCTGGCTGCAGCTGATCGATGGGTTGTGTTGTGTTTCAGGACATCCTGTTTGACTCGACGACCCACCTGGTTAAGAAGTTCGTCCTCCATACGAACTTCCCTGGGCATTACAACTTTAATATGTAAATATGTCCTGCTGTCAGATCCACCTTTTGTCATTTTGTTACCTGCTCTTCTATATCTCAACTTTAATCACATTAATCCTTCTGTTGCGGAGTTTGATGTGATTGATTATTTCTGCTGTCCCAGATACCATCGATGTGACTTTAAGATCCCGCTGGTCATCAAAAAAGGTGAGCTGTCCCTTGGTTGGTCAGAGTTTTAACCTCTGTATTTGTGCTCTAGTGGGATCTTTCTTCAACCTGTTGTTGTTTCTGACTCCTCAGAAGGAGCAGACTCTCAGACGGAGGATTGCATCTTAACCACCTACAGCAAGGTCAGTTATGAGAAGAAAAATGAAACTCTGCCTCCTCTGAAATATTAAAACAGATTCTATCAAAGTTTGGACATTTTGATTTTAAACTTCGTATCCTGTTTTCTTTTGTTTTTGTTTTGTTTTTTAAACTACAATATTGCCGTAATTTATCATCCAACAAAATGTGTTATAGTGACAGGCAGAACCGTGACTGGAAATCCAAACAGACACATTTAGATTTTCTGCTGCAAGCCAGGAAAAGTGTAGTAGCTTTATGTCTTAATCAAACATCTGATACGAGTTCATTTTTATCACCATTATCTTTTAATAACCCCTCAAAGCTAAAGTGATTAGTTTTTGTGCAGAGTAATGCTGTTTTCAAAGCATCCTGACTCTGAAATGATTGTCTGCTGTGTCCATTAAATACCTTTTAAATCTGGTACATTGACAGTTTGCTGAATTTTTTTCTGTTGTCAGCAGCTGTGTTCATGTGTTTATTTCTAAAAATCTGTTTTGATGAGGTGTCTTTGTGTTTCCTCGTCAGTGGGATCAGATTCAGGAGCTTCTGGGCCATCCGATGGAAAAACCCGTCGTCCTTCACAGGTAAACGCTCCGACCGTCACGGTTTCACAGAACAGAGTCGGTATGGATGACATGAAGGCTTTAAACGGATCGTATGTCAAGTGACGGTGCTCCTTCGGTGTTATTCTGTGATATTTTACACAAGAGGAAATTCTCATCTTTATTTATTCCTGACAGGTCTTCATCAGCCAACAACACAAACCCGTTCGGTTCCACTTTCTGCTTCGGACTACAGAGGATGATTTTTGAGGTCGGTACTTTCACAACAAACATTTTTGATATAACAGCTGAAGTTAACATAGTTCCTTGATTATGCTATAAAATGGCACTATGTGCCTGGAAAACATAAAACTGTCCTTTAAGGTCATAATTCTGATTCTGTCTGTCAGAATCCAAACATATAACTAAACATTCAGATTGTTAATATATGAAAATACTGATATAATTGTTTCTTCCTTGTTATAGGATTTGTAAACCTGCCATTTATCTACACTCAGACCCAATTTGCCTGATGGGGCCTAAGAAATTTAATCAATTCTGATTCTGAAAAAAATTCTGTCCTGAGTTTAAAGTCAGAGTTTTATCTATTTTATTTATTTTTCCGTGGTCCTAATTCTCGTCTGTGCCTTCTAGATGTCTGCCAGACTTGTGTCTGTTTTGTTTCCAGTCAGTCCATCCCAGTGGTGATCAGGTTTTAGGGAGGAACAAAAAGCCCCAAATAGACCTGCTGGTTCTGAACCTGCATCCCGTCTCTCTAACACGACCCTGTTTTCTTCTGAAGGTGATGCAGAACAACCACATAGCATCAGTCACCCTCTATGGAGCTCCCAGGACCACCAGTCAAGCCCGACCCGAGTCCAGCGCTAGTTCCCACTGAACCAGAACCACGCCCCATTCTGGCCGACCCAAACAACAGCTCTTTTGCTGACTGAATTGGAACCGAAACCAGATTTTTTTTTTTTTTTACCTGAGCAGGCCTGACAGAATCACTACAACCTGGCTCAGGTGCTTCAGAGTGAACGAGTCGACGGCGAAACCAGACCTGCTGCCTCCTGTTTGGTACCAGCACCCAGGGTTCTGTTGGTACCAAACATGCCCCGTCGTGCGGGTACCCGGTCCTGCTGCGGGAGCGGCTCGCATGCTTCGAAAAGAAAGCTGTAAAATGTGCATCCTGTGAACCTCAGAGACCGTTCTGCTGCCTGTACAGTCAGAGACGCTTCATGCCATCGTGAGGTGACGCATTCGGGTTCATCAACGCTGCAGGAAAACATAAAACTAATAAAACTTCATCAGCCAACCACACTGCCATCCCGGTCAGTCCTGCTCGTCTTCCTGCTTCAAGACCGCTCCGAACTGGGCCCAGCCAAACCCGTCCACTCCTGCACCGTGAGCCCAGACACACTTCAAGCTAAGCGCCCATTTCTGTTTTAAATCACAAGACCCAGCCTGACCCAATCCAAACATCTCCATCTTCCCTCAAACACTTCCTTAACCCAGCTGAGTCGCTTCCTGTCCCATCATTTCAACCCCGACACATTTCTGATGAGCGGCGGCCGGTTCAGACGGTTGAAGCTCAACCTGCATGACTCTGAACGAGAAGCGATCTCCAAAAAGCACAACAGGAAGCGCTCTCGCTTCGTTCGGTTGATTAAAGCTACAGCATGTCACTTTTATTTTAAAAAATATATATATATTTTTTTTACATATTTGTTAAAATTATCATTAGGTTGTGACAGTACAATATGAGACATACAATCTGTGAAAAACTTGACAGCTCCATCAGAAACAACCAATCAGAGCCAGGAGGAGGGTCTTAGCGCTGTCAATTACCCTCACGTCCTCCGCTTGTTCTCTGCTAGCCTGCCACAAATGCTCAAGCTAGTTAGCATAGCCACAGATAATGGCAGGTAAATAGATTTCCTTGAATGGTAAGTTGCTAAAGCGTGTACACGATGTTGATTAACAGCGCTAAGACCCTCCTCCTGACTCTGATTGGTTGTATTTTTAGATGACGTTGGGAGGAGATTGATCTTTTCACAGATTATCTGTCTCAAACTGCTACAACATGGTGACAGTTTTAATTATGTTAAAAAACAACATATTTTTGTGAAAGTTAAATTCTGCAGCTTTAACAACCTTCCTGCATGTTCTGCCTGGGCGTCCAAAGCCCATTTCTCCCTCACCATGACAACCATTTCCATTGTGTAATAATAATAATTTATTGTGATTCCTTTTTTTGTTTTTAACATTTGCACTAATAGACACATTTTTACTTGATCGTGCCCCATCCTTTGAGATGGATATGTATTGAAGAGTAGGAGGGATGTGTGTGTGGGTGTGTGTGTTGGTGCAGATGAGCGGCGGCGCCGTCGCGTTCTGTACGACAACGTTTCGTCTTTCTTCAGTGCTTTCTTCCGTTCTGCTTCTGATCCATCTGCGGTTCTCTCTCTGTTTAGTTGCCAAATGCTAAAGCCAAAGACCTTTTAGGAAGTCTCCATTTGATCGGTGTGTTTTCTTGTCTTGCAGAGTCTCAGATATTCCTAACTCCATCTTAATTTGAAGACGTGGTACAGCTTTTAATCCGTGTTTCAGTAATAATCCAACATGACCAGCCGACTCAGCTCATCCGTTCTGGATGAGACGCATCGTGTTTACCGTCAGCTCGTACCGTGGTCGACGTCCTCAGTGAACCGTGACGTAGAGAACAGCCGTCATTTCTCTGGTTGTAAACCCGACTTTGTTTTGGAAATGGTGAACAGCATCAGACATTTCTGTCACCCAGCGTGTAAATTTACCTTGTTTTTAATTACAAACTAATTAATAAACTGTGCATTCATTTTAATAGACAAATTCTCTCATTGTTCCTTGATACAAATGTTTTTTTCTTTTCCCGCTTTTACAAAATATTTGGTTTAAGTCCTGTGCCTTTCAAAGAAGAATCCACTCTTGGACTTTTCCACATTTTGTCAAACTACAACCACAAACTTTACTGTGCCTCTACACAATCTGCTACTCTTTGTTTCAACGACATCTGTGAATATAAGTTTTAAAATCTTGCCACAGATCTATTAGATTTAGACCTGAACTTTGACTGGACCATTCCAACACATGAATATGCTTTGATCTAAAACGGCTGCGTTTCCATTACAAATATGCGCAAAACTTTGACAGTCTGCTAATGGAAAATGCTATTATGTTGTTTCCATTAAATAAGAAACGCAATTAAAATCACACGATTAAGTTTGTAGAGGCTACAAGTACTTTAAACATGAAATGCCATCATCCCCCTACCACTTCCTGTCGTCCTCTTTGTCGTTTCCGCCTGTAGAAACATTGATTGATCACATGACTCGTGCCGTTTTTATGAAATACACTAATTTCGATACGGCTGAAAAACCACCTCATCGTATCACAAAGACTTAGTAATTGGCGCGTTTCCATTAAGCAAATTTATTTTTGTAATTCTAATTAATATATCCGTCACACCTGAATCAAATGGCTAAATTAGCTTCACAGCATCCAATCAAATTTTACAAAGTCCCACAAATTAGCTGATCATTTGATTCAGGTGCGTTAATTCAGAGTTAAATCTGAAACTGTAGATTATATATTTTTAGTTAGTGTTCAGTCAACTCCTTACTAAATAAGTATTTTATTGCTCTTGATTTTATTTAAGGGTCTCACTGTAAAGGGAGAATATTTAAATTGCATTTTATTTGGAAAAATGTTGATAATCATGTATCTTTTTTTTCCCACTTATTTTATTACATCATATTAAACCAAGTAAAATGATAGAAGTTTGTTTTTTGTACCGAGACAAAATGTGGAACAGATCAGGTGGTTTTTTTCAGGCACTGAGCCGTTACACAAACAAAATGTTTTCCAGAATAGTTTTTGTGATTTTTCCTTTGAAGGATCCCAAACTAGTTTATTTAGTTTTTTTTCACACTTCTATAATCTGAGCCACTAAATGCATGTTTTTCTTTTGAGGCAGCAGTGAATTTCCAGATAGGCTGTTCAAAGTAGCAAGAACATTTTTAAGTGCAGAGAAACTCATTTTAGTGTTTAAATTTCTAACCAATGAAGCTTTTTAGTGTTTCTCAAAAGAAGAGCTGTTGTGGAGTCCATGCGAAGCTGTATAAACGCTGTAAATAGCTCTTCATGGCATCCTCTTTGTTACGACTTGGTTTCTTCTCTTCTATGTTGTGAAGAAAGTTGATCAGAAAACAGTTTCTGCTCTCGGCTGATTCAGCCGGTCAGCGTTGGAGGGCAGCCAGTAAACGGACGTCTCTGTGAAGCACATGAACTCTTCATTTACACATCATTCTCTGCTGGACAAAGTTTGATATCTGTCTGATTTCGCTGCGTGGCGCAGCCCCCGTCTGGATGACTGGGTGAGCCTGGATGTTCAGGTTCTCAGACAAACCTTTTGGGTTTTGAAGACCCACTTCCAACATATCTCTTTGGGGTTCTGTTATGTTTCCCATATTTAAAGTTGATCTGATCTCCGCTTTGGTATGTTTTCTGGTGGAAACTGTCACATGTCGTGGTCAAACATTTTCCCAAAACTCACTTTGGTGGAAGAAAATGTATTTTTAAAAAAAGTCTAAGAAAAAAAATGCAACATTGTGCCTCATCTCCCTTTGAGCCTGTTTTTATCTTTTTTCCTCTGTAAAAATGATTTTCTGCGTGAGAATGCATTTGAATTGAATTGGTGAATGTGTGTGTGTTTGTCATTGAGTATTGGCATCAACCTGCTGCATGGGCTGATGGTTGTTCCAGTTATTTTTCTCATTTCTGCAAAGAATCCCAGGTTGGGCTTTTCAGTATTTTTCTGCTTTTATTTCAGATATGCATTTATTTGTTTGTCTTGCTTTCATGACATCTAGAATATTATTGTCACCTTAGTTTTATAAAACTATAAAAAAGGCCTAAAATCAGCCTCCATGTCTAAAGATCTAGTTGTGGTCTTCCTCTGTCGCTACGCGAAATTGAATAAATTAGTAATCTAAAAAAAAATTAAATACAGGGACCCATTACTTATTTGGTTATTCATAAACATTAAATATTTGCAGAAGTAATTGTAAACAAAAGAAACCAAGTGTTAGGACACCCATTATTATCTAGTGTTTACCCCCCTTTAGCTGAAATACATTCAGTGATGCTGCTGCAGTAAAACATCTGCAAACCATCAACTTCACCTCCACACTGCAAAAACACAAAATATTACCAGCTAATTTTAGTCTAGTTTCTAGTGCTAATATCTTATCACGCTAGAATTAAGACAAAGTAACCTTTAAGATATAAGAGTTTGTTTTAAGTAAATAATTTCTTAATATCGATGAAAAAGTTCCAGTTTCACTGGCTGATTATTTCACTTATAACATGGAAAAAATGTCGTTATAAGTGAAAAAATTTGCCAGTGGAACTACTAGTTTTTCATCAGTATTAATACATTATTAACATAAAACAAACTGCCATATTTTGCAGAAAAAAAATACTTGTTCATTAGTTTTCTTATTTCAAGTGTTTTACGATATTTGCACAGGAAACTAAATCAAAACTAATTGGTAAGATTTTATATTTTTGCCCTAATTTGTTCTTTATCAGGAACTGCATTTTTATTACATTTATAAATAATTCTAAAGAGTCCCTTCCTGTTCTTATTTAGTTGCATTAAATGATACTAAATATCCATATTTCCAAATATGTTCAACACAGACTAAGGTGTTGTAGTTTTTATATATGGTGTCCATGTTTTTTCTGTTTAACTTTTTTGGGGGAAATCTTTCCAAGTTCAGATTGAGAAAAGAAATGTATGAGCCCAGTTTTTGTTTGCTTGGTGCTGGAGATGTTCGTTTCTGCGGGATAGTGTTTGTGGGAGCAATTTTTGTGTTGTATGTAATACCCTAGTTTAGCCACTAGGTGTAACATTTGTGCTGGGGATGATTTTCTGTATAAAAGGTAGAACCTGTTCATCAGCCAGCAGGTGTTCAGTCCAAAGATCAAAGCTTTTTGACTGAACTTGAATAGACTAAAAAACTGCTGGTGCTCAATGAGAGAGTTTAACTTTCATCCGATTTATTTTATGTTGATTTGGGGCAACAGAAAATGAATACGATGGCGTTTTAGGGCCAATGTAGACAGGGTAAAAAGGAGGGTAAATTTACACCGTGAACTCAAAAAGTTTTAGATTAATTCCAGAAATTTTCCATAAAAAGGAAAAGACATTTCTGAGCTCCAAAGTTGAAAATGTGCTGGGGGAAAAACTCAGAAATTTTGGAATTCATTTCCACAATTTTTTTGGAAAAAAAAAAACAAACAGAATATGTACAAAAGCTGAGAATTTTTTAGAAAAAATCTTGGAAATTTCTGAGTTTTTCCCCACATATTTTCAACTTCTGGAGCTCAGAAATGTCTTTACCTTTTTATGGAAAATGTCTGGAATCTAAAACCTTTTGAGTTTACTGTGTAAATTTACCCTTCTTTTTACCCTGTCTACATTGGCCCTAATACGCCGTCGTATTCATTTTCTGTTGCCCCAAATCAACATAAAAGTCAAAAAAGTAAAAAAAAAAAAAGTTAAACTTTTTAAAATTTTCTGAGTTTAGACATTCAGACATATTTTGGATTTTTTTGGACAGAAATTTATTTGAATTTAATTTATTTCTTTTTTCTATCTACAATGTACCTAAACATAAAATGACTGCCACTTAAGACAACATTTAAAAAAATAGTTACTCTGGCAGCACAGACACTAGAGCTTTTATTTCTTCAAACAAATGTACCACCAGATTAATTTATTTAAGCGAACTCTGCTGTGGCTGAATAATACAATAAGAGGCCAAACGTCTCGTTTCTCTTCCCATAATTATTCAGTGTTTTAAATGAGGGTTTAGCTGCATTGTGGCAATGATGCTGTCAAAATGTTATTCAGTTTTTCATTTTTCTTCAACATGTTGAAGAAACATAGTTAAGAACTCTGATATCCAATCTGTCGTTCATTTTGTTCAGCCAGAGAAAAAAATCAGTTCTGCAAATTATTGCTTATAAAAGGATTAAATTACTTAAACTTATAGGTGACGTATAAAAGTACAAGACCTTCTCATTCATTTGACAAATTGTCTTTTCATTGTTTTGAACAGTTTTCTCAGATTCCAGCCAACATGTCTGGCTGGAACCATTTATGGTTGTTTATTTCCTGTTTTATTTTACATCAGTAAAAAACTTTCATATTGTCGTTCTTTCATCCAGTCCCCTCAGGAATGGTCTCTCTAAACACAATAACAGGTTCTGCCTTCTATGCAGTAAAATATCCAAACATGACACTTTGTAGCTTAGATACATCCACGAAATGCAAAAATTTCTCCTCCAGCATTAAATTAGATTGATGGGTAGTTTAATCGCACCCAAACTCAGGTGGATATGTCATCTTTAAAATGGAAAAAAAAAAAAAAAACACAAATGAAGACCCTAAGCTGTGTGTGATTCTGTTTTTTTTTTTTACATATATCTAAATTGAACAGTTTGCTGTTATTTGTAACGTAAAGCTTCAGTTGAGCAATCTGATATCAGTTCGACTCTAATGTTGCTCTCATGATATTTTTCTGAATGACTTTTATATTTTAAATCCCATTTTTGGAAGCAGGGCAGGTAATTAAGACTGACGTGAAATTCCCTGGAATGTGGCTTTTTTGATATGCATATTTTGAATAACTTTGTATATGAAATAATAAGCAGATTCATCCAGCATGTCCCATGAATAAACGGCAATAAAACCATGTAGTGCAAAGAGACGCATGATACTGAAGGTTTTGCTGCAGCAGAAGTCCTTTGATGGTTGTTGAAATTTTCAACAAAGCTACTCGCTGTTTGTTGACAACAGAGTTTATTTTCTGTGTTGCACAACCAGAATATGAAAACAGAAAAATAAAATGTGGATGTGAAATGGAAAGTTTTTCTGTTTTTGTTCAGACAACTGTAGTTCCGGTCAGAAGAAAAATGGGAGAAAAAATAGGAGAAACTATCCGCCGCAAAACTCCATTAATTTGAGATTAATCTCAAAAAATTTCTGAGTTCGAAAAGGAGAAAATTTGCTTGAAAAAATTCTAAATTTTGAGATTAATCTTCAAAACAGTATAAAAAACAATTATAAAACTCAGAAATGTTTTGTTTTTTCTAAAAAAAAACCCAAAATTTTCAGATTTTTCTGTTTTTGTTTTTAAATGCAGAATGGTCCTAATAGGCTGTCATATCTGTTATCTGATAACTGTCCAGGATGCCTTTCTGTGAGTTGGACACTTTAGCATGAAATATTTTGCAACATTCATGTTGAAATTCAGACCTTGCATAATCACTTCTAGTACTTTATCAGTGCAGCTGCTTCTTCAATGTGGAATCAGACCCGTCATGAGTAAAACACATGAGCACCACAGGACTCAACGCTTCACAAAATGTGCTCAAATTTTACATGTAAAAAGCATTTTTAGATTCACAAATATAAGACAGTAGCCGTGTTTCTATTACAAATGTACGTAAAACTTCAATATTCCACTAATGTAAAAAATAAAAAAAACACAATTTCGCATCATCATCCTCCAGTATGTCCTGCCGTCCTCTTCGTCTTTCCTACCAATCGTAACATCCGGTTGCTGATCATGTGACTAATGTGATGCAAAAAAAGTTTCTATTTCAGTTTTCTAAAGTAAACTAATGTCAATACAACTTGCGACTTTTGTTTTTGTGAAAAACAAAATGTTTTTTTTATTTGGCGTGTTTCCATTAACCAAATTAACTTTTGTAATTTCATTTTGCGCAATTTGACATTTAGAAAGTAAAAGTGCTAAATGGAAACATGGCAATTATAGAAAAAAAACACTTTTTTTGCTAAAAAGTTTTAACGTTCGGATGAGGTGGTTTCTTTGGCCAATCAAAATTGGTTTATTTCACAAAACTGAAATGGAAATACTTTGTTGTCGTCACATGACCAACAACCAGGTGTTACTACTGGTGAAAACCCCGAAGAAGATGATGACAGGAACTAGTTTGAGGATGATGTTTTTTAATGACTTATTGTGTGAACAAACATATTCATGTGTGATTTTTTTATTGTGTTTCTTATTTAATAGAAACACAACTAATTGTGAAATTAAAGTTTTGGCTCATTTGTAATAGAAACGCTGCTAGTGTGACAGCAGCTTTACAAATTCAGTGGTGCAAAAAAACCTTCACTTTTCATAAACTTATCTGCATATCAAAGACTTTCCCTCTGGTAGTGGATAAATAAGTTGGGGACAGATCGGCCCCAAAGGTCACTGTCACAATACATTCCTGGAGTTTCACTGCAGAGTCAGCTGGGAGAGATTTTCCCCTTTGCCTTTTCATTTCCTGGCAGGTAAACCGTCAGCTGGGTTGGATAAAATCGTTTCCTACTGTCCTCAAATGCTGCACGATACCAGCAGCTCCAGCTCTCCCCGCCTGGCAGGAACTAATGTGTGAGAAACACTGGCTTCTCGCCGTAATCCGCCTCATCTGCTGCCAACTCTCCAACTCTCCCTCTCCATTTAAAGGGTCCAGACGTCTGACCGGTTCTGTAGTGGCAGCTCAGTTTGGGGTCGTGAAGCAGGCTCCACATGAGCCAGATCTGCGGGACGCTGAGGCTGTGAACAACCATGAGCTCCCGGTAAAAGCAGGGGTCGAACGTCTGGAGGTGTGGCGCCGCAGACGGTCGGGGAATCCCGAAGGTGCGAAACCCCTGATGGCGTAAAGGTTTGACGCCGATCAGCTGGAGGCACATTCCTAGAAAGACGTCATCAATGGGGAACAGCTCCACCTGGGAGAAGTTTCACAAATCAGCCACAAACTAATAAAACGGAGAATTAGTAGTAAAAGATGGAGAAGTCTGCTTTAATAGATAGTAATTTCTTACACCATAACAAAAGCTGTTCAAGATATTAACAGAAACTGATTAAAAGAACTAGAGCTGCAACTAGTGATTATTGTAGTAATAAATTATTTGTTTGCATTTTTAGTATAATTCTAATATTATATAAAAAAAAGTATAGTGGTTAGAAAAAATCTGAAAAATGTGCTTTCTAATCCGATTAATTGTCAGAATAATTTAATTCCATTTTTACATAAGATTTTTTTCTTTTTGCCTAAAATGCAATAACAGATTTCTTTAGTGAATGCTTAACCAAAGGATGAATCTGCAGCTAAAAAAGTACTTCTAACATCAACATGTAAAAAGCTCAGCTCTTTCTGCTGAACTTATCATTAACCAATTAAATTAACCAATTAAATTAATTGGTTAATAATTTAAACATTTAATAACTGGATAATAAAATGTGCCTCATAGGAAATTTTCATAACAGAATTTGAACTGGGTGAAGTTACAACGATGTCAATTCAGGCCTTCTGAGGAGAACATATTTATTGGCAAAGAAGATATTTTTTATCTTATCTTATATACATATTGCATAACAATGTGTTTATATTTTTTGTACAGTTTTGGCTTAATTACTGCTCAGAGTATTGCTTCCAGCAACTCCAATTAATGACTAATCAATCAATAAATTAGTTAACAATTATTTCAATAATCAATTCATCAAAATTAATTATTTCAGCCATAAAATGAACCAATGCACACAAGTTGATTTAAACACAACTAGGTTGCCTAGCAACCCCAGCAAAGTTCTGGCCTGTTACCTAGCAACCCAAGTACATACAGCTGGAGCTCTTTTGCTCAGCTGGTTTTACCGCTGTATGTGCTGTACAATGGCTGCTGGAAAAGACAAGTGATTTGATGTTGGCTTACCATCCAGAAACCACTTGCTGCATTATTTTTGGCTGTGCAGGAGGCTCCACTAATGCTTTTCAAAGATGTACGGTTGTATAATTGCGCCTTTGCTTGCAGCAATTTTCACATCCGAGTTTAAACATTGACTTGGGGGTCAAGCAGCAGGGGATCTGGATTTAAAGTGACAGAGGCCCTAAAACAGCTCAAAATAGGCAGAACTTATCAGACGAAAATCTTATTATCTAATAAGGATTTAGTGCAAAAACAAAAAAAAAATGTAATGAACATGTTTTGTGTTGCCCACCTGTTCAAAGAAGCATAACAAGGTAGCCTGTTTTTAAAACCCGTTTACCTCGGTAAGTAGCCCAGACCGGAGTTTTAATCTTTATCTTACCTGCTGACAGGCGGAGCTCAGCCTTCGAGCCGTGTGTCCTGACATCACAAACCCTCCTCCTCCAGCGTAACTGGGGTACAGACCGACTCCGTACACAAACTCCGGAATGTAGTACTTGGAAGTGCGACGGCGGATTGGTTTGGCGTTCATGATAATGTCCCCCACGAACAAATCCTTCCCCGGCTCTCGGTCCTGGAGCATCTCCAGGATGTTTTCCACGTTCACGTAGACGTCAGCGTCGCCTTTGAAGATGAACCTGAGGGAGAGCAGAAGGATATTACTGCCTGCATCACCACCACATATTTGTGCAAAACTTTGTCGATATGTTTCCATTAAAGAGGAAATGCAATTAAAATCACACTTGAATAAGTTTGTTCTTGTGATAAATCATAAAAAAAGCATCCTGGCACATCCTGTTACCACTGGTCTAAACCACAAAGAAAAGACAAGTAGTTGGAGGATGATGGATTCTGGAGTTTTTTGAAATTGGAGTTTTTCCATTAAGCAAATTTATTTTCAAAATGTCAGATTGAATAATTATATAGTCAATGGAATCGCAGTTCATTACAGCTTCAGATGAGGATAAAATAATCATCATTTAAACCTTTTTCATTCACACTAACTTCACATGCGGACAGCTGCTGTTGACCCATTCCAGAAAATGTGTTTCCTTCAGAGTCAGGTTAAAGAAGGTGTCTTCAAAATCCCAGAGCAGGACGTCCTGGAAGGCTTGGCTCTCGTAGGCCAGCAGCCGATCCCACAGAGGCAGGGAGGAGCGATTTCTGGGAATCCCCAGCAGGAACACGGTGCGAACGGACCGGCCAGGGTGGAGCGTCCCCTCCCTCCCCCAGGTCCGACGCACAACCTGGAGCCACGGTGAGGAGAAAAATTAATAGCTGCAAAAGGAATCTGACTAATAGATTTAAAGCGGTAACTTTTATAAAAGATTTTTGTTAAAGTGCTAGTTCCAATAATTTCACTTATAACATGACATTTTTCCCATGAGTGAAATAATCTGCCAGTGCAACTAGCACTTTTTAATCAATACTGAGGAATTATTTTCTTAAAACAAACTCTTATATCTTGCTGAAAAGTTACTTTTAAGTTATTTTTGTCTTATTTCAGATGTACTAAGAAGTTTGCTCAAAAACTAGACCAACATATTACTATTCTCATAAAATTTTGCTACCTGCCGCTTGTCGAAATCTGCAGCTGTAGATTTCACAGCAATGAGCAGGTAGGGAGCCGAAACAGCGCCTCCTCTTCCTCCTCCTTCCTCTTCTCCTCTGATGCGACATTTCTCAGGCTGGTCGATGAGCAGATTAAAGCTCCTTTTGTCCTTTTCTCTCAGATATCTCTCGAAGTCAAATGGCGGCAGCGTCGGCAGCCGTTTTCCAGCAGCCGCGGTCGGAATGGCCTTCTTCTTTCGTGACCTGGATCTGATCTGAGGGCTGGATTTGGACTGGGAAGGTTTGGTCTTGAGTCGGGGTTTACAGGAAGGCAGCTGTGGCTGAAGTGGGGACTGGATTTCAAAAAGGAAGGAAAACAGAACAACAAATGATGAAAGATTCATCTTTTTTGATTCAAGCTTTAATTATGAGGAGATCGGTTTGCTAATTTCTGCCTCTGCTTTTTAAGATAATTATCCCAGGAGGAAAAAACTGTTTTGGTTTGTAGTGATGAGAGAAGCTGAGAAGCTGCATCGTGTACAGAGAGCAGCCAAAAATTAAACTCAGGTTTATTATGACTTCAAAATGTATGTATGTATAGATGTATGGATGGATGGATGGACGGATGGATGGATGGATGGACAGATGGATGTATCGATGTGTCAGTTCCTGCCTGCAGCGCCTCCTTCCTCCCAGTGTGTGAACTGGATCCCAGCAGGGAGCGACTGGAGCTGGTGGATCCGTGGATCTGCAGCTTCCAGACGGATCGGCTCCACGCAGCGGAGAGGACGACCTGGAAACACCGCCTGGTCAAAACTAACACGGAGGAACGTTTTCTCCTCAAAACACCACCGGTTTAACTTTCCTCTTCACCTGACGAGCGTAGAGCAGAAAACACAGCGCCACCAGGAGGACGAGTGTGCACGTTACATCTCCTTTCACATGGAGGACCCTCCTCATCATCACCACCTTCCTCAGCATCTTCTCAGCTCTGCTGCATCTTCAGTCAGCTGGACGAACTCTGACCTGAAACACAAACACACTAACCTTTAGTGGCCAGACCAACCTTCAACAACATAAAGACAAAAAAGCAACGTAGCTTAGCATAAATCATTAAATTAATAAAATGATGCACCTGTTTTTCTCTCTCTGCTTTTTCTACATCACTGAGGATTTGCTTCAGCAGGACAGAAGTTTGGCGTCGGCCATGTCAGTCTGTAAACATCCCAGGTTTCTCCATCCTCACGCATCATTGAATTTGGAAATTCTTTAAAAAAAAACACACACACACACCAAAAGCAGCACACCAATACTGAATCAGCATAAAATCAGTTAAAAATGACAGATTTTGCATCACAACCTCTGATTTTCCTCAACTGTTCCTTTCCTCTATCAGTCCTGTAATCTCTCCTGAAAAGAAAAGCTGAAAAGCTCTGAAAATCTAAGAAAGGTTAAAAAACAAAACTTTCAGAGCATGTTAGCTTAACTGTTTTATTATTTAGGAAAGGAGAAAAATGTATTTTATTTACATACTGAGCACATTCAAATAAAAGCAGCAGAAAAAACTTGCTGAAAGAGACCAAAAAACAAGAGTAACTGTGGAAATGTGCTGCTGTTCTTCTCTTTTCCTTCATTTTAAACAAATATTCCAGCATTTCTTTTGCCAAATCAGAGTCATAACTCACTGAATGTCACCTCACTCAGTCAGACCTCTCCTGTTTGAAATCTTGTTTGATCTGGTTTTCTGTCCTGATGAATTTTCTTCTCCAGTGTTTCAGTTGACAGCTCTCTTGTTTGGCTCAAGATTAAGACAATCAGCCTTTTCTATGGAGCAGTAAATGGCTCATATTTCAGCTTTGTTTTATTTTATATGTAGACATGTTTTAAATTTGTTTCTGAAATGCAAATTACAAAATAAATTCAGAATTTCCCTCTTTTTTGTTTTAACTATTGATATGAAGTTTAGCTTCTAGGTTAAACAAAAAACTTGACTAATTTTACTAAGGAAGAGAAAAATCTGAAATGCCAGACTTTTCTCCGCAGTTCCTGAGATGTAATGTAATGAATAAAAAATCACAGTTACATAACTTTCAAGTTTTTATACAATAAGTAGCGCCAGAATATCGTTTTGTTCAAATATTTCCTCTGCTGTAGGTGTCTGTTATTATAAAAATTAAAACCTAACAAGTAAGCTGTTAATCAACAACTTGTAATATTTCCTGAAACAGAAAAAAGTGCACGCATGAAACAAATATTTTAACTCTGAAATGCGTCAAATAAGCGATAATCCCGCAAAACATCCAGACTTACCAGAGGAAGCGGCCAGAGAAAACATCTGCATCTCTTTCTGCTCCACATCCTCATCTGATAAACACAAAGTCTGACTCAGACGTTCTCCAAACACAAAGATTTCAGCAGAACCGAACCTGAAATTTCCTCTGGTTCTGTCTGAGCTGGTACTGCGCTCATGAAGCATTTACGTGCAGTACGGAAATATTAGATGCACATGACGATGATCCTTTTGATGGTACGGATCCTAAAAAATGTTCTGCCTCAACAATTCGGCGCAACAAAATGAACCCAAATCCGGAAATCAATTCAATAAGTGGCCGCATTTTGTTTTTCATACGACTGAACGCAACATGACACGTTTGGACTATTAAACAGTTAATTTTTCCAGGGGGCGTAGCGACGTAGCGAATCTCTGACCAGAAACTGTAGGAACAACTAAAGAAAGAATATCTTCTTCACTAAAAAGCAGCTATACTGTTTGTCAGTGCTGTAAGTTATTTAGATTTTTTTAAGGTAAAGGTGAAGTGCAGTAGAAAGTGTGAGATAATAGCCAACACCACAGGTTCCTGAAGGCAACATCGTCATTCTTTGCTTCGACCATGTGGTTTAAATTTCAGCGGAACAAATCCAGATGCCAACTCAGCAAGAAAGAAAACCCACAGCATGACTTCAGCTGGTCTGCTGCAGTCCTGCAGGCTGAACATCTCCTCCTGGAAAGGAAGCAAAATGGATGAGACAGACGGAAACGTACACGGATCTTCATTTTAAACTCCTAATTAAACAGCCACACTTTCTTTCAGTCTTTTAAATTTGTTTTGATCAACAGTTCCCCGAGAAAACCTTTTCTCATTAACTTTCATGTTCCTAACCATGTTGGTTTGTTACATAATTAACTATCACAGAAAAGTGAAAGGCAAAGCAAGTGTCAGAACAGATAAATATGCCGTAAAAACACAATACCTGAGAGGTGCATCATCATCCTTCAGCTCATTCGGACCTATTAGGGACCTACTACCAGCAGGTGGCGCCAGAGAAAACAAAAATTGCCCTATAAATTAAGTTTTGTTTTCAATTGTTTCATAAGATTGACTGTTGCAATGAAAAATAACATCCCTGCAATCTTCAGTTCCTATATTCAAACTGTCTGTGCTTATGTTTTATTTTTCTAAACTGTGTGCAACAACATAAAACTGAAAGAAACATTAGGAGCTGTATCAACAGACTTCTGCACAGTATTCTGTCCAGTTTTATAAATGATGCTCTAGTTTAGAATAATTTAAAATTATTATTATTCTAAATGACAAAAACATTTGAAACATTAATAAATTTAATAGGAACGCTGCAGCAATCACAAAAACAATCTACAAAAGGTAAACAAGATACACACACGATCACACTCGTTCCAGCAGAAACATCACACAATTTCCTTTGGCTAAAAAGAAGACAACGACTGGGAGAGCTAACAGCTCCACGCCAGCAGCTCCGCGCCTCGCTGCAGCCGTCTCCATCAGCTGCTTCCATCGAGCAGAGACCACATCCAGCACAGTCATTTGGTCAAAACGTTCTGATGGCTTTTTTGTGAAGCTTAAACATTTGTTTTGTGTGCACCATCACCTGAAACGGCGCTAAAAGACTCAGATTTAACCCCGAACTAAAGATGCAGTCAGACAGAAGACTGTGGAAAGCTACGCTGAACTACATCGGGCCTTTCTAACCAGCCACACAGCTAACCTGCAGCTCTAAGTCTGTTCTCTGAGTTACCTAACAGAGGTGTTCCCCAGTGCACTGGGTGCTGCTTCGTTACATTTAAGGCTGAGTCAGTGTTTGTCCCAAATGCCTACAATCTTTTGCACATTTTGTGTCGTCCTTTCTAGCACTCATCAACATCCGGCTAGCTGGCTGATTCCTGCACTCTGTCCTCATGAAGAAGCCGTGCCGGCCCTCATGATCCTGAAGAGCGCGTTGACGTTGTTGCTCTTGATGGCGTCTCGGCAGGCGGCGATCACCTGGTTCTTGGCTTTACCCACTGAGGACAAACAAGAATAGTTTAAAAAATATATAAAAACAAGAAGATGTGGGAACTATAAGCCAATTATTTCTTCTATTGTTAAGAGTTTTCTTTTTTTAAAACCAACTCCAAACTGTATCTGTTAACATATTAGCTAATGTAATCCAAACCAGGTTTCTGTCTTTGTGAATAGTTACTTAGAATGTCTGGAAAAGATATTCACTTTTTTCCTATCATGTTTCCAAAACACCAAGCTTGATTTTATTGAGATTTTATGTAAGAAACCAACACAATGTAGTGCAAAACTGTGAAATAAGAAGGAAACAATTTACAGCTTCCAATTTATGTAGAAAAAAAAACAACAACCTGAAAAGTGAGGCGTGGATTTATAATCAGATGCTTAATTTATTTAAAACAAAATTTAAATAGATAGAAATACTGGATTCAGAAGTTTGGGTTTGATAACCATTGCCGCATGTCTTCCTTCTATCAAAATCAGCTTTAAACTATCAAATAACGAGTCAGCACAAGAGTGGAAAAAAAAATTAAACACAAATATTCAGATTAATTGCAAAAAATGTTGAAACTTTGCACAATTTTCTTTCCACTTTTGCACAACTTTGTGTTGGACTAATCATCACACGAAACTTCAACAAACAAATGGAAGTTTGTGGTTCTAATGTGGTAAGAGGTGAAGAGGTTTAGGGTCCACATTTGTCATGTTACAGCGCAGCGGTGGCGTACCTCGGAGCCGGCCGGCCCGTTGGATAGCCTGGTTGACAGACTTGAGCCGAGCCAGAAGGGCGTTGTGATTGTTAGAACGGATCGTGTATTCATTTATCAGATCCCTGTTCAGATCAAACAGCTCCCTGTAACGCTTCTTCATCGTTTTCCTACAGATGAAAGCACAACAGTGTTTGTTGAACATTATGTTTGCTGATGATTTCAGAAAATCGGCACTTCTCATAGCCAGTAGTATTAAGATGAACGGTTTTAGTCAAGTTTATGTTTTGGTGGCTCACATGTCGGCCATGAGGCGAGCATCCTCTGCCTGGACCAACATGTTTCTGATGTAGTTGGAGTGGTCGGCCATGTCAGCAGTCAGCTTCTGATGCACAGAGTGAAACTCGTCCACCTGTGGCACAAACATCCACGACTCAGCAGCACTAACAGCATTCTGCTTTAATTTGTTTTAGAAACGGCTGGTAAACAAGTAAAAGTAGAGCTAACATAAAAATACTTCTAAAAATGAAAACCAAACGATACTGCAGCAGAATCCTCTTGGAGATTTGTGTCTGGTTCAACTTTACATCATAGGCGACTGACACTAGAAACAACTGAGCCTTTTAGGCAGAGTTGGGGGTTTTTGTAACTAAAAATGTTTCAAATAATAAATAAAAAGAAACATCTCAGTTTCAGTGAGAACCTCAGTGAGCGTTGTGCGAAGCTCCTCAAAGTATGATGGGAAATCTGCTTCCACCGACAGGTCCTCCATCGCCAGGAAGGAGGCGAGGGACTGGACCAGATCGCCCGCTAGATCAATATCATCGGTCCTCAGGGTGATCTGACGGAAAAGATAAAAAATCAGGAAGCTCAATTAGGTGGATGTTAATAGTGGATTAAATAACCCTAAGTATGTTTTTAGAGTTGCATCTTGAATCATCATTCCAGCATGGAAAAAATACTAAAATACATTTTAAAAAAGCCCCAAATTAATATCCAATCACACCAATGATGAAGTTTAGATCCAGTCAGATCTAAACTTCTGACTGGACCCGCATATTTAAAATATTCATAAAATGCAAGAATATGAGATATGAAAAATTACATTTCTGGAAAACTGAAGCTGAAAGCTGCAACTTCCAGAGCTAATTTAAGAGTCTAAATGCTCTTTTTAATTAACACAATACATCATGGCAAAACAACATACACAAGCTAATGACAAAAACAGTATACATATGTAAAAAAAAAAGGAGAAAAGAAAGTAGGTTGGTGTTTTATTGTTTACCTGTCCGTTAGTGGCCATATGAAAAGACATGAGTCCTCCTCCACGGAGGGAATTAAATGTAACATTTGGATTCTCGACCACCTCTGGAAGCAGGAAGTTCTGATTGAGCCACATTACCACCTACATTCACACAAAAACATGAACAGGAAGAGAAAGGAGCAGGTTTCATATGAGAATGCCTCCTGGACCCCATCAGAATGGTTCTTTATTTTGTCCTCCTTCCCTCCCACCCTCTGCGGTCGCTCGTTGATGCTGAAGGAAACTGTTCCAGCAGGAGCAGCAGGCGAGTCCTCTGTGATCTCATACATGGAGAAACGCGGCAGCTGGCGAGTGATTTCAAACACGTGGAACTGAGTGCTGCAGAGGGGATGATTCAGAAAGCAAAACGTTACAATGAATCATTAAAGGACTCTGATTTTCAGCATTTTCTCGACATTATGGAGAGTTTAACTCCAGCTGTTTTACATGTCCCACCTGGTCCTCCCTCCAACAAAGGCCTTGATGTGCAGATCCACTGGTATGTCTTTAGGGGGGATGATGGGGACTCGGACGCAGCCCGACAGGTTCTGGACACTTGGATGGACAACGTGACTCTCGCCCTCAAATATTCCCTCAGCAAAAATGAGAACCGCACGGATGATTGTTTCTGGAGAGAAAACGTCACACAGACAGTAATTCTAGCAGATTCGCTGAGAACACAGATGTTTAACATGCATGGAGTGTGAGAAGGAGCAACCATTTGGAGTTGAGATGCTAAGCTCTACATGAGCCTTCTGGGCCTCCGTAGCTGCTCTGACAGACAGCATTGTCTGCAGCTGAGTGTTGGCTGGTATTACGCCAATCCCGCTGTTTGTCTGTGACACACCCTGAAACAGAAGGCGTGGGAGAAGGTTTTAACCATTAGATTAGATTAGATTAGATTTATTGTCATTGTCCAGTAAATAGTACAATGAAATTAATAGTACAGCTCTTCTTAAGGCATTTATAAACAAAGAGTGAAAAAACATAAGACTAGACGGTGTAATCTGGAAAAAAATGCTTCCTTGAACAGGTTAGGATCCGTGTTCGGCCTACACAAAACATGTTCATTGCACAAAATCATTTTTAGACAATGAAACCTGCTCAGGTCTGACTATTTTGAACATCTTGTCACTTTAAATCCAAATGATCTGCCGCTGGCTACGCCCCCCAACTCAACGTTTTCACTTGCACATGAAAATTGTTGCAAACAGAAACACAGTAATGCTACTGTGCATCTTTGAAAAGCAGAAGTGGATCCTCCTGCACAACCAACAAGAATGCAGCAAGTGGTTTCTGGATGGTAAGTCAACAACAAAAACACGTGTTTTTTCCACCAGCCATTGTACAACACATACAGTGGGAAAACCAGCTGACCAAACATGCTGGGCTTTGCTGGGGTTGCCAGGTAATGGGCAGTGCCTGTTTATTTGTGACATTTCATCCTGGAGGTTTTTGAAAGATTTTATTTTACAGACACCAAAAACACTTATTGCCAAAAACCATCTTTGTAGTTTTTTGTGAATTATGAATTTTGCACAAATTCAGAATTTGTGCTAAATTATGAGTTTTGCACAAATTATTTTGTTGCTTTGAAATAAAGCAACAAAATGAGAAAATCTACTGCCAATCTGTGCATGTGTCAGAGGCATGATCAGAGGTCAAAAACGGCTTGTAAATGAAAAAGAACCATGACCACCTTGGCATTTTCCTCATAGTTACGCAGCTCCAGCAGCAGGTTCTGCCTGCGCTGGCTGAGCTCCCGAATGCGATCCTGCTCAGCGTTGGAGTCCATCAGATTCCCTTTCAAATCCTTACTGGCTGGCAGGTAACCACGGACTGGAAAATACAAACATGGCCAGATGTCATTATTTCAAAGGGTGACAAATCAGATTTTCAAAAAAAAAAAAAACATTTAGGAGTAACACTATTTAAAATTTAGCTAGAAGGCTTTGAGCAGAAACTGACACACTGGACTCACCTTCTCCTTCTATGGAGGTGCAGATGAGTTGTACCTGTCCGTCTAACCTGTAGTCTCCCTCCACCACTCCAGCCACAGATGAGGAGAAATTGTCCTTAAAGATGACCTCACCTGTGCGGTCGCTCCGCGCGTCGATCTGAAACAAGAGCTGGACGTCAGCAGAGACTCCAAAGAGCTAAACCCAGGAAACAGAAGCAGGAATGTATCGCATTCCTGCAGAACGGGCACGGACCTTTCCATTGGACCAGCCGGTGATGAGCTCCACAACTCCATCAGCATTCAAGTCAAAGGCATGGATGCTCATTGCATGGTTCTTAGACTGAGTGGGAAGATCAGTGTGTCATTAATTAGTAATAATATACAGACAAATTAAAACGCTTGGACACCTTAGCAGAGGTGTAGTAAAATACCTAAGTTTGTTTTAATCAGCATCAAACGTTGACAGGTTACACACATTCACAAAGTTGTTTATCTGCTAGAGCTGTCTTTTCGTGTACATTTAAGATTTGGCATGTTATATTCTAAACTTGACAGCTAAAATGAATTGAAGTCATCGTCAGCAGTTTTTGTCCACTGCTGTCCAGGGGTTCAGAAAAAAAACGAGATTCTGTTCAAACTGCCAAGCCGCCACAGTGGCATGTGGGTTGCTCAGATTCACACGCCACTTCATACCTCACCTGCATTTGGCCAGTGGCCAGTGCCAATTTCAACCCGCAAAAATGGCAGTTTTAGGGAAATCTGTTGACAAACAACAGATTTCAGATTTCTGTGAACTCTTATGCACCTTAATCCTCCAGTAGCGGGCCGTGCGGTCATACACTCCAACGGTGCCGTTAGCCAGAGCGTAGCCGAACCTGCTGCCATGCATGTGACACAATGACGTCACTGTCTGTGAAGACAGGAAAAAACTAAATATTCTGAACTGACATGGACGATTATTTAGGTATTTAACAAAGCCAGTAATGCTTTTTTAAACTTTATCATTCAAAACAACAACACAACATGTTTATTTACCTCATTTTCATTCAGTTCTGAGATGAGCTGATCCTCTTTGAAAACCCTGATGTCAAAGTCCTCAGAACCAACAAGAAGCTGTCAAATAAGAAAAAAACTATTATTGTTTGGTATGAAAAGACTATTTGAAGAATCTGAATTCATAAGAGTTACAACAACATCTCATTTCTCTTTGGGATCAACAAAGTATTTTTGAAATTGAATTTGAAACAGCACTTCCTTAACATTTTTAACCAGGGCCTGCAGCTCTTCAAAATAAAAGTTTAATATTTAACTGAGCATGAGCCTTTTTGAACAACTTTAAGTTGAAACATTTGGTTATTTCATCAATCTTTTCAGTTGCAATTAAAAAGTAGTAACTTCTCTAAATAGGTTGTTAGGTGGATACCTGAAAATAATTTGCATAAATCAAGCACCAGTACATTGTTGTGATTTCTCATATTTTCCAAAACCAGAAAATAATGATAATGAAATAATAGTTCATTATCATAGCTTATGATAATGAACTATTATTGAAGAATATGACATGCAAAAAAAAGGAATTGCAATATATCATCATTATTACTAACTGTTATGCACAATATCTATAAATAATAATTATGGTTAACCTCATTACAGCTAAAATAATTACGGTATATTATTTTATCAGTGGTAGGAATGACTCTTTTCTTTTTGAAATAAAAGTAATTAGGTCACATTATTCAGTTTTGTGTTAATACATTAATTTGGGGTTGCCATTGTATTGTAAGAATCGCTGATCACATACAAATCCAAATAACTTCAGATTGCTAAGTTTGATCAAGGATTGTAAGCTCTTTGAGTATTTATCATTCAGATTTTGTTCTAATTCTAATAATATTATTATTGTTTCAAATCTCAGACTTACCTCATTTTTCCCATCTCCGGTGAAATCAAAAAGCACCAAAGACCTAACGTTATCACCAGTTACCTGAGAAAAGGGGAAGTCATAGTTACGACCTAAAGAAATATTGAGATATAAGCTGTGAACACATTTTATGAACATGTTCAGGAAAATAAACAAGTTTATGAAATGAGCGATACATTAAGGCAACAAAGGAAATGTGTGACGTAGCATTTATGTTATATTTTTAACAGAGCCGTCCCTCAAGTATTCAACCACGATACAATATTGTTGTTTTCAAAATCTAAAAGTACTGAGTAACTGGTAAATTACATAATCAGATGGACCAAAATACAAAGTTAAGTGGAAATTTTTATATTTTAAGGACAAAAATGACAATAATTCATATACATAAAATCAGGCAAAAAAAAAAAAAAAAACCTTTTCTGAATCAGTTAGTAAAAAGATGATAAAACTTTAACAAAAACTGCAGGTGTGTGTCTGTGAATTTTTGGTTAAAACATGTTTGTTCTTCATTGAGTGGATAGAGAATCCAGAAATTTTAGTCAAGTAAGAGCAGCGATACCTCATAATAAAATTACTCAAGTAAAAGTAAAAGTAACAGCATAGTAAAAATACTAATAAAAGTTGTTTTTTTTTTTCAAGAAAGTTACTCAAGTAAATGTAATTGAGTAAAAGTAACTAATTACTGCCCAACTCTGAGTATGAGGGTCGGGTTCACATCACTGATGTTATGGGCCTGCTTATCTGTGATAGAAATCTTGATTGTGTCCCCGACACACTAAATAATATATCAAGCTAACTAAAGATTGTTAAAAAAATAAACAAATAAAAAAAATAAATAAAGGTCCTGGAACCTGATTTCAATCTGAACGAAACTCTTCACTGAGCTAAATGTTTACTGATTTTTCTGGAGGAATATCCCTTCCAGAAAAATGTTTGTCAGAATTTGTTATACATAAAGGAAGATAAATTTACATGTGCTAAGAGTTACAATTTTAACTTGAACTTCAAAGTTATGTTAATGTCTGTCGTCCATATCACTCTAATTATTTCTGATTTATAATCGGACTGCAATAGTAACTGAAGTTATTCTGTGAGATGTATTTGCATCGAATCTTACTGTCCAAAAGTGGTCGTTCCCTTCATAGTCAAAACCTTGCAAAGCACAATTCCCTCCGATGATGGCAAGAGGAGAGGAGATGTCTCCCAGTTTTCCCAAAACAATGGCATTAGCTCCATCTGCAACCTGGAACAACACAAAACAATTAAACTATGAACAAACATCACAAAAAAAGGAGTCTGCTCTACATCCAGTGACTCCAAACATAGTTCTTCCACTTACGTCTCTGTAAAAAACGTCGGTATTGTCGTGAACATCATAGGCCAACAGATTGGTCTGAGATCCCACGAGAAGTGTGTCTCCTGTGGTGTTTGGTCCCAGTGTCCCTGCAGTCAAACATGTTACGGCCTGGTTGATGTTGAGAAGAGAGATGTCAGAGTCCTGGGTGCTCTGGCTCAGTCGATGGGTCACAGGTCGCTGACCACGATCATGAGGGTTGTGGATGAAAACCTATAAAAGAAGAACAGTTAAGGTCAAAATGAAAATTTTTAATATACAGTATGTTCCTTCAATATATGTTCCTTCAGCAATTTTGACACTTGCTGAGCAGTTATGCTTCATATTCCCTTCACCTTTCCTGCTTGCGTTGCTGCTGTTAGACATGGGTGAACTCCATCAAACTTTCCAACAGCCACCATGCGGGGGTTAATCTTGTGGTTCAGCTTCAGTGTGAAGATGGGGACCATCGTGACGCGGCCTCCTTGTTCTTAAACAGTGAAACGTAACATCAAACCGCTTCAGGACAACTTCATGTTTTATCTTACTGCTGACGCAAAACTGTCAAACTACTGGTGTCCGTAAAGCGTTTCTCCGCGTATGTAACCAGTTGGCAACGCGGTTTTTTGCGTCTCTAATGTAATTACAGGCTTTACCTCAGCTAGACAGCAGCGACTTCTGTTGCCTAGCAACAGCGACTAGCACGCTAAAGCTGTTCATCTGGCTAATCTCTCTCCGATTTGCGGAGCAAGAACACATATTTTACAACCAAACCAGCTCCTTCACTGGTTAACATGTGATTACTGCTGTAAAATAATTAGAATGCAATAAGGGAATTTTAAAATGACATAAAACTCAGAGATTTTGATGATAAAACTAAAAAGTTAGCTAATCATGTCAAGTCAGTTCTTTCTAACACCAAAACTCATACGAGGAACATAAAATCAAGAAACAACGTCTTGTAAAAACAAAAAAAAAAAAGAAAGACATACCAGGTTGTGTAATCACTGACCCGAGCCCCTTCTCAGCTGTTAACTGTCGGGGTTTGGTGGACTGAAGTCGGCTAACCAGTAGCTACATAGTTCGGCGTAACGTTCACAGGCTAACTTCCGGTCATTTCTTTTCAAAATAAAATAATTGTATTATTTTTATGTTATTTTATATTTGCAATTTAATTTTTAATTAAAAAATAAAATTTGAAAAATATTTAAATATATTTTCTCAGAAAGAAAATACTTTTTGTAATAAGCAAAAAAAGAGAGAAAAGAAAGATAGAAAATAAAAGATTTTTTTGGATCAACTACAGAGGTAATTATGAAGATGATGATACAAAAACCTGAGAAAACCTAAAAAGAAGTGAGTGGAGAAAAGATGGGAACAAGGCTCTTAAGGATAATAATAATAATAACTACTAATATTATTATTAGTAGTAGAAGTAGTACATTTAAACTGATTATTTTTAAGTATAGTTTTACCAATGATGATTACATCCTAATATTACTAAAATATTTTATTTTTAATTGGTCCGAATAAATCCTTTATATTGATCATAACAGAAACTAAAAGAATATCACTAACATACCTCATTTTGTGTTTTAAACCACATACAAATACATGATAGTTCAAGCATACATTTCCTAACTGCTGATTTTAGGAATGTCTTCCACACATAGCAGTCCCTCAGGTGAACCTCAGGTGACCCTGAAGACATTGTTTACAGTTGTGCACAATTTTATTAAAAAGGTGTTTCGAGAAATGTAATAGTTATCGTGCAAATGTTAATAGTGATGCAACAAAGAAATGCAACAAAGCAACTGAGAAAGTCTGTGATACTTCAATCAGATTCAACAGATGGCAGATTATCTCTCAAAACAGAAAATAAGGGCTCGTCCGGGATTTGAACCCGGGACCTCTCGCACCCAAAGCGAGAATCATACCCCTAGACCAACGAGCCACGAAGTCCATATTTCCACAACTACAATCTCCAGGAGTAAAATATGAAATCTGTCTATGTGGCAGTTTTGAATGTATATATGGTTTGTGCAGCACCAGCATCCTCTACTGGTCAGTAACAGAATTGCAAGATTGATTCTTGAAGTTGTTGACCTTGAAAAAACAATGTTTTTATTTTTTTATTTTTTTGATACAATGTGAAAATGGAAATATAACTAATAATTAAAATTAACTTAGAATGCAAAATTTTAATTTTGAAAAGGCTGTTTGTTTTATATTTATTTATTACATAAATAAATGAATAAATAAATAAATAAATAAATAAATAAATAAATAAATAAATAAATAAATAAATAAATAAATAAATAAATAAATGTAAATTAGATTATCACAGTAATTCTAAATTACTAGGAAAGTGCAAACATTTTGAAAATATTTCATTTCTACAGGGGACAATTTACTAGGGTCTTAAACATCTGTGAAAGGATTTTGAACTCCTCCTCTTGACAAAGTTTTTAATTCTGGCTTAAAGGAGTGTTTAGGGAAGTGAATGAACCGCTTAAGAAAAAGCCACAGGATCCAATTTGCAAGTCTTACTAAATCACCACAAAATCTCAGTTTTTTTTTTTTTTATTGTTTGTTTGCTTTGCAGTTGTTTCATTATTATTATTTTAAACACAAATTGTGTTTATGGGCATGTGTTTTTAATAATCCACTTTGGTTTAAGCTCATTTGGTGTATTCATATGAACTGTAGAACGATTCACAGATTGAAGTCCATTTTCTTTACACCCTTGTCCCTACTGGGGTGCTGGTGCCTACCTCCAATTAAAGTTTCGGGCGAGAGGCGGGGTACACCCTGGACATGTCGCCAGTCTGTCGCACAGATTGAAGCTATTAAGGTAAATAAATTAATAATAATTTTCAGTAAAACCAAAACAAGGGCTCGTCCGGGATTTGAACCCGGGACCTCTCGCACCCAAAGCGAGAATCATACCCCTAGACCAACGAGCCATCTGAAAGTAGCACGTCAGTATGTCCGAATTTAAAAGTACACAAAACGCCTATGTTATGGACAGATGTTTTTGTTTTGCCATTATCACTCTGCAAGCACTATCAAACCTTACTTTGAAAATGACTCAACAAAAATGATTGTATCTGTCACTACTGTCTCTGTCCTGCATTTGTCTCAAATAAAGCCTGTCCTGATAGAAACTCCTGCCTACAAGTCCGCGCTCAGGTTAAATTTATCCCAGCTCATGGTAAGCTAAGTAGCATTAGCATCCGGCCATACCTGTAGTCTGACTATGGCGACTGAAGCGAAGCGAGTAAAGGTTGTAACATTGTTCTGATTTAACATATACATAAAATATGATACTAATCAACATTATCATCTTGAATTCTATGCTAACTACTAACTAACGGAGTTCATTAAAATGTTTGTTGTCATAAGGTCTTGAAGTCCACGAGGCTGCTTCTTTGGGTGTAAACACGTGGATTTGAGAGCGTAAAAATAGTGCCAGATATCAGCACATGTTTGATTTTGTTTGATGCAGGTGGATGATGCTTCAGAGCGCCTGCAGGACTTCCTCCAGTGGTGTGACAGAGTCGGTTTGGTCCTGAGTAAAAAGGTTTGTTATTACATTCTGCACTCTGACATCCAGCCAGGATGCAGAGTAAACATGCAGTTTCCTCAGTTTTACTGGAACAAAGAAGTTTTCAGCAGGGGCTGTAAAACAGAAGGATGGATATGTGGAATAGCATCTCAGTCTAACGGTAGTGTGGAAGATCTGTCATGCTGTGGGCCTGTTTCTCTTTCAAGAAAGTAGGAATCATTGAGTCTATAAAATAAGTGGATGTTTTCAGTAAAAATCAGGTAGAATCTGTCAGAAAACTAATAATGTGTCTTTATTTGGTCTCTCAGCAGAATAGTGATCCAGAGAAATTGGCCAGAAATGGTTCACCAGACACAGAAAACAACATTCTGCATGGTGGCCATCACAGTTTCTGGGCCTAACTCCAATAGAAAACTTCAATTCGTTTAAAAATACTTAGTTGATTCCAAAGGGAAAATAAATGTTGTAGCTCATATTAATTCATAATACTTCATAGAGTTGTTATAGATGGTGATGGTTGTGCTCTCCTGTAGCAGACTGTATTCCAGTGAATGTGAAAAAGCCTCTGACTAAAGACATTTGGGTTTTTTTTAAGACAGTCTCATGAAGGATTTTAAAGTGAGTCTTTGCCTCATTTTAAGACCCTGGTTCAGTGTGTGACGTTTTCCTGCCAGTTGTCTGTAATTGATCCCAGGTTTTTGTCTGTAGGTGTGCCTGAGCACAGAGGGAACAGTGGCAGATTATGGGATGCTAGCGAAGGAAGACATAGAGGAAGGAGAGGTTTTGTTCACCATCCCCAGATCTGCTCTTCTCCACCAGGAAACAACAAAGGTTTCTGCTTTGTTGAAGAAAGGTGATTCTACTGAAATTGAGTTTTATAACATCAAAACTTCCAGATTCTATCAACTCCCAAATGTGTTTTGTTTCTGTTTTCACAGAGAAGTCATCTCTGGAGAGCTCTTCTGGTTGGGTTCCCCTGCTGCTGGCTCTGCTTTATGAGTCCACATCTCCTGAGTCCCACTGGAGGCCGTACCTCTCCCTGTGGCCTGGCTTCAAAGCGTTGGATCATCCCATGTTCTGGTAGGCTTCTGGTAAGCAGAATGTGGATTATGCAAAATCCACATTCTGCACATTTTTATACTTCCATTTGGGTCTCAACTGCTTCTGAAAACAGGCAAAGCACTTTAAAAAAAAAATCACCCAGCAGATTTTTAACAATATGTTAATGCTTTTTGGTGTCTGGAAAATGAACCGTTTCAAAAACCTCATGATTTTTAAGTCATATTTGACAGCCACTGCGCCATTACCTAGCAACCCAAGTGTAGGTGCAGGACATTTTGGTCACCTGGGTGCTGGAAGAGACAAGTGTTTTATTGTTAACTTACCATCCAGATACCAATTTCTGCATTCTTGTTGATTCTGCAGGAGGCTCCACTTTTGCTTTACAAAGATGTATGGTTGTATATTTGCGCATCTGTTTACAGCCATTTTCATAACATCAAAGCTTTCTGATTTTATCAATTCCATTTTTTTTCTGTTTTCAAAGTAAAATCGACCCCCCTTCCCAAATATTGAGTTGGGGGGCGTGGCCAGTAGCAGGTTAGTTGGATTTAAAGTGACAGAGGTCCTAAAACAGCTCATTCTGAAAGGAGCAGACTAAAATCTCATTATCTGAAAATGATTTTGTACACAAAACAAATGAATTAAACATGTTTTGCATAGAAAACTATTCTATTCTAACTTGTTCAAGGAAACATAAATAGGTCACCTTTAAGCTCAGCTGAGTAACAGCTTCATGATTTCCTCAGGTCTAAAGAGGAGCGAGACAAACTGCTGAAGGGAACAGGTGTCCCAGAGGCGGTGGCAACGGACTTATCCAACATCCAGAGAGAGTACACAGATATAGTCCTGCCTTTCATAATGAGACATCCGGAGCTGTGGAACCCCAACACACACACTCTGGAGCTGTACACACAGCTGGTGGCCTTCGTCATGGCCTACAGGTTAGCACGCACAAACCCAAAATCTTTACGTTTTTAACATTCATTTCTGAGCCCGTTTCATTTCTGCTTTGACTGAAGCTTCCAGGAGCCGCAGGAGGAAGATGATGATGAAGATGATGAAGAGCAGAGGGCCCCCAACCCTCCCATGATGGTTCCCATGGCAGACATGCTGAACCACGTATCCAAGCACAACGCTAACCTGGAGTTCAGTCCTGTAAGGAGGCAATTCGATTTTAAAATCGAGAAAAGAAAAACCTCGTTAATTTAAAACTGTTTTCATCAACACTTAGTGCATGGGGGCCAGGCATGCACACACTCATACAATATGTGTATGTGTATTGTTGGAAAAGTGATCCAACTCAAATATAAATCTACTTACTAGGGCTATTGTAGATAAGGGAAAAAAAACAAAAGGAATACATTTCTCCCAGAAAATCTCAGATATTTATAGAAAAACGTGGAAATTTCTGAGTTTGAAAAGTGGAAAATTGAATCCTTATTTTCAGGACAGCCTGAAGATGGTTTCTGTGCGCCGCTTGCGTAAAGACGAGGAGGTCTTTAACACGTACGGACAGATGGCCAACTGGCAGCTGCTGCACATGTACGGTTTCACGGAGCCGTATCCGGAGAACAGCAACGACACGGCGGACATTCCTGTCACCTGCCTCTACCAAGCCGCAGCGCAAGGTAGCTCTGGAAACCAGGGTGATTTTCATCGACATGCTTTCATTTCCAGAAAACATACATTTCAAACTGGTTTGATGTTAAAGTAAAAGTACTCAGTACTTAGTGCCGCTTCTGATGTCACAGAAGGAAAAAATTATGGAAGCTTAGAAAGTGTTATTATTAACACTGAATGCTCTGCCGGTCTTAATGAAAAAAGGCCTTAAAAGCTGCAGTTTGTAACTTTAAACTTTTAAAAATATATTTTTTATAAAAGTTACATACGGCAGCTTTAAAAGATCAGCACTACTTGTTTGTGTGTATGAAAAATAGTGTCTCTTTGGACACAAATATATGCAAAAAGAGTTAATTCAGGGAAAAGAGTAACTCAACTGAACAGAAACTGAATGGTCATCTGTTAAGAGGTGATTTTTGCTTTGAATGCTTATTTTGTAAAATTTCTAAAAGAACTGGCTGCAAATTTCAAAAACAGATATTTTACTGACATGCCTGTTTTTCTGCTAAGCAATGTAGCAGATCAGGACAGAATTAAGTCAACTGTCAACAAAGGCTTTATATAAATTAGGGCAAGAAAGTTAATTCATAAATAAAACACATTAAAGTATGTAAGTCTGTTTCCTCCAGTCAATAAAAGAAGTATTTACTTTACAAAATGACTGATTTGCTTCTCGATCATGTGCTAAAATGGGCTCGTCCGGGATTTGAACCCGGGACCTCTCGCACCCTAAGCGAGAATCATACCCCTAGACCAACGAGCCTCCTCTGACAGATGTTCACATCTGGCCACATCTTCCAAGTATAGGTGTTCAGGCCGCTGATGTGGCAGGTCAGGATTCAGGACTCCAACAGTGCCCTCTAGTGGTGGCTGTGTCAAACTGCAAACGCGACTTGTTTTCAGGTGTTTTCCGGAGATTGAAAGGTTAAAAGTTTGGTGTTATGAGGAGAAATTTGTGAGTTCTTTTTATTCCGCTGAGCTGAGAGCACCCTCTGTCTAAAATGAACAAATAAATCCTCTTTCCTGGAGATTTCTCATATGATTTATAATAGATGTGCAGAAAAAAAAAACAGATTTGTGGGATTCCGGGATTAATTCAAAATGCTAAAAAATAGATTTCAAAAATATGTTTAAGTTGTATATTTTTGCTGCTTCTATTTGCGACTACCCTGCATAATGCACTCGCTCACTGTACATATTTTGAATAATTTGAATAATCTTTTATTTAAGAAAAAGCCAGGCAGCTGGCAATTTAAGTTACAGAAATTTATTCAAAACCTGTCTTTGTTTAAATATAAACCGATTGAATATGATACAGTATGGAACCTTACAGAATTATTTTAAATTGTTTTTCTTCTTCTGTCCTTGCAGACGTTCAGTCTGAGCCGGAGCGTCAGCTTTTTGATGAGCGCTTCAAGGTTTTGTCCCAGATGATGGAGGAGAACGCAGCGTTTGTGTTCAGTGATCAGGGCTGCCTCACAGACTCCGAGCTGCACTCTGCACTCAAGGTAACGAACGCAAACATCCCAGCTTTCCCTCCAATATGAGATAAAAACTTTACATTTAGACCAAACGTGTCAAACTCATAGACCGGGGGCCAAACTGGCCCTCCGTAGGTTTTTATGCGGTCCTGTAGACTCCAGAGGGATTAAATAAGTGCTTAAATATTATTGTGACAATCAAATCAAAGTATTTTATCTCTCTACTCCCAAATTGTCTCTTTGGACAGTCTCTCCACACTTTTTCGCAATATTTTGCCTCATGGTGAGTTTACTGCAAGTTTTAAACACAATGGTCAAAAACATTATGTTTATGTGATGCTAATTCCCACCTGCAGGTGGCAGTATTTCTTACTTCTGCTACACTGCTTCCTCAGCTTTACTTGATTTCGATTAATAGCCCGTTATTAAACAAAAAGTCACATTTACTGTCATACATAAGCACAAAAATAGCTAAATGTTTTTGCAAATATTTCTGAATCAGTGATTGTGATTGCACAAAAATCACAGAATCCTGGAGGGACTGATCAGTTTCAAAACATGTTCAATATTATTTCATTTTAAGAAGTATTTATCAGATGGAGGAACAGCTGTTTATTAATATTTTAGCAGTTTGTTACTGGATTTTATCGATCCATTCTACGTGATTTTGAAATGACCCAAAATGAAAATGAGTTTGACGTTCAGCTCCTGTTTTGTTGCGGCAGCTTCTGTGCATGTCGCAGGAGGAATTCTCAGAATTCAGAGACAACGAAGGATGGGAGGACGACGACGAAGATGACGACGATAAAATCTCCCACGCCTTCTCCAACGAGGGTCTCCCCGATTTAAAGTCGTCATGGAAACGTCTGATCCACGAGGCAGCCCGGCTCACGCTGAGGTCGTACGGGGACGCAGAGTTGGAGAGCGACCGGAAGCTGATGGAGGACGGAGCAGATCTGAAAGGACGGAGCAGCAGGAGGTGGAGGGCGCTGCAGGTCCGCTTCGGACAGAAAGTCATCCTGCACAGACTGCTGGAGCTCACCGCGTCCTGACTCCTGGAAACAGACTATAAACATCTGTCTGCGCTTGTTTCTGTTCGTTTTCACAGCTTCACCAGCTGCGGCTCCATTACAAATATCCACAAAACTTCAAAGATATTCCACTGATGTCAATAAAACACAATTTTGCAATTACGGTGTTTCCAATAAATAACTGATAAAAAATTATTATGGTTTGAGTATTTTTACAAATAGAAGTGTTATAAGTGTGATATGCAATATGGAACCATTAGAAGTGTGTAATACTGAATATTTTGGAATATTTTCAATAATGGGCCAAAATCACCGATATCGATATCAATACAATATAGATTGGAAAATCTACACTACAAAAATAAAATAAAATTTCGAGGCAGAATCTAAAACTAAAGTACTAATTCAATGCAAAGTAAATATCAATCTGCCCACTTCTAGAACCCAAAGAACCCAAAAACTCCTGCAGAGACAAACTAACCTCACAGTCATGTTTTCTGGACTGTGGGATGAAACCAGAGTTCCAAGTAAGAACCCACACTTGTGCATGGAAACTAAATTATTAGAATGGGCTCGTCCGGGATTTGAACCCGGGACCTCTCGCACCCTAAGCGAGAATCATACCCCTAGACCAACGAGCCTCCTCTGACAGATGTTCACATCTGGCCACATCTTCCAAGTATAGGTGTTCAGGCTGCTGATGTGGCAGGTCAGGATCCAGGACTCCAACAGTGCCCTCTAGTGGTGGCTGTGTCAAACTGCAAACGCGACTTGTTTTCAGGTGTTTTCCGGAGGTTGAAAGGGTAAAAGTTTGGTGTTGTGAGGAGAAATTTGTGAGTTCTTTTTATTCAACTGAGCTGAGAGCAACCTCTGTCTAAAATGAACAAATAAATCCTCTTTCCTGGAGATTTCTCATATGATTTATAATAAATGTGCAGAAAAAATACAGATTTCTGGGATTCCTGAAATAATTCAAAATGCTAAAAAATAGATTTCAAAAATATGTTTAAGTTGTATATTTTTGCTGCTTCTATTTGCAAGTAGCATACATAATGCACTTGCTCACTGTATATATTTTGAATAATTCTTTGATATTCTAAAAAGCCAGGCAGCTGGCAATTTAAGTTACAGAAATTTATTCAAAATCTATCTTTGTTTAAATATAAACCAATTGAATATGATACAGTATGGAACCTTACAGAATTATTTTAAATTGTTTTTCTTCTTCTGTCCTTGCAGACGTTCAGTCTGAGCCGGAGCGTCAGCTTTTTGATGAGCGCTTCAAGGTTTTGTCCCAGATGATGGAGGAGAACGCAGCGTTTGTGTTCAGTGATCAGGGCTGCCTCACAGACTCCGAGCTGCACTCTGCACTCAAGGTAACGCAGTGAACACATGTTTTCTGGACTATGGGATGAAACCAGGGATCCCAGTAAGAACTCACACTTGTGCACGGATACTAAATTATTAAAATGGGCTCGTCCGGGATTTGAACCCGGGACCTCTCGCACCCTAAGCGAGAATCATACCCCTAGACCAACGAGCCTCCTCTGACAGATGTTCACATCTGCCTGTGCTTTCTAAGTACAGATGTTCAGTCTGCTGATGTGGCAGGTCAGGATTCAGGGCTCCAACAGTGCCCTCTAGTGATGGAGTGTGTGTGATACAGAAGCCAAGGCTTGTTTTCAACCTTCACTAAACTCTAAATATTTATTCTAAGTGAATTTCTGAGGACAAATGAGCTGAGAGCAACTTTTGTCTGAAAATGTGAATTAATCTGCTTCCTTGCAGATTAATTCACAGATTAAACACGGGTATACGTGTTTAGATTTAGATTCATTTCAGATTAAAATAAGAGAATTTCAGAGTTTGGAAAAGTTAAATTTTAAACTTTTAAACTAGAAAAAAACAGATTTTGAGATTAATCTCAGAAATTTTCTAGAAAAAAATTAACATTTCTGGGTTTCAAATGTAGGTAATTTGCGACTTCTGAATTTCCAGACTTTTAACATTTTCAACCTTTGAAACTGAGAAAGTTTTTCTTACAATAAAATGTCTGAGAACAATCTAAAAATTTCTGGGGGGGTTTCTAGCCATTTTTCAACTTATCAAACTCAGAAACTTATCAGGTGAGAACCTACGGATGCACAGAGAGAACATTCAAACTTCATGCAGCACAAAACTGTTTAAATCCAGAAGTTTTTAAAGACTTCACACATTCACTGCAGAAAAGAAAAAACAAATAAATTGACTCCACAGACCTGAACAGTTCAGTGTAGAATGAGTGAAGCAGCTCAGTTTAAAATATAACTTGAAGAAAAGCACATAGTCTGAATTGTAAGACTTAAGTCTGTGACACTGTTAAAAAGCCCAGATTTGTATGGGGGGAAAAGAGGGCTCGTCCGGGATTTGAACCCGGGACCTCTCGCACCCTAAGCGAGAATCATACCCCTAGACCAACGAGCCATGTCCATAGGGAGTTCATATCTGGTTTACTGTCCTACAATCTAAGTCTGATGTTTGCTGATGTGGTCATTTTTTTGGTCCAACACCGCCTCTGGTGGTCAGTTTGTTTTCTGAAAAAACTAAGTTTTCAGCCATCTGCAGGCGGCTGTAGGTTCAATCCAACACTTTCATTTGCGGTTTTCTTTTCCGTTTAACAGCAGATGACAACAAAAACTATAATGAATGCTAAAGAAAATTATTTTGTCATAAGGTTACAAAAGAATGTAGAAAACACCAGAAGTGTCAGGAGAAATGGGCTGGATGGAGTAAGAGTACAAACATGGCCGACTTCAAAAAAGAAAAAATTAAAATAACACAAAATACCAAGAAAATGTATGCAAACTTCTGAATTTGAAGATGGTTCTGAAAATTTTGATGTCTAAAATGTGTTTATATCACAAATATTAGTTTAGTCTGAACGAATGCAAGGAAGAAAGAGTGTGCGCCTTTCACAATGTAAATATCTGACCATGTGGTCGTCTTCATAAACCGCACCGCCCTGTTTCCGGTGCGGCCTCGTTAAATAAACTTTAGGATAATGTGACATAAACATTTGTATTTCAGTTTCCCAGTAGCAGATAAGCTACTTATGATTTGTGAAAACTGCTGTAATCCAGTTGGTTGTTGCTAGGTAACCAAAGTGTGAGCGAGTCAGTTGATTCCACCAACCTAGTTTAGCTCAGCTAGCCGTGAGGTTGAGCAGTTAGTCTTTCCACTGCCTACATCTCCCAGAATGCTCTGGGTCGGATATTCTTATAGATGTATTGTCTATTGCTATTTATATTATTATTTATATTATTTATATTATTATTGTCCAGCCATAGATTTAAGCCATCATTTGAGATTATTAAATTAACTGCCAAAATGTTTCGGTTTGAGAAAGCAAACATGGCTGCACCTTGAATGCTTTATTTTCTTTATTTATGCATACTGCAGTTAAAGTAGCAAGAACTAAAGGCAAACTAGAAAGAACTACAAAATACAACACACGGACCAATACATTTACAAAACATTCAAAATGTTACAAAATGGGCTGTATTGGTCCTTCTATTGTTCTTCAGTTCGGAACTTTGTACAAGTTGTCATTTACGATGTTATCATCACTTTGCACATTTTTTTTACAAGTGCCAGGGAGAGAGACCTCCAGAACCAGTTTGAAATGGACAAACCATCAGCAACCAGTCTCCACCACCATCACACCTGAGAGACGTGACCTCAACTTTCAGTCCCACTCAGGAAAAAAACAAAAAACAAAAACAACAACAAAAAAAACCCTCAAAGAACCAAATAAAAGTAGCAGGCAGTTTCTTCTCTCCAATCGTCAACCATTCAGCCTCAGGAAGCAAAGTAAAGTCACAAATCAGGATCTGTGTGGGAGGGAAGCAAACCAAAGACTTTGGTAGTGAAACTCTTCAGGTGTCTTTACATGTCAAAGGTATGTTTTAATCAAACATGTGAACTTTAATTCATTCGTCCACTTCCCTGCTCTCCCTTTTTTTTCTTTTTTTTTCAATATTTACAACAAAAGAAGCATTTTAAACAGCATTTCTCCTCCCGTTCTCCATCCCAAAGGGGAAAAACGAAACTCTTTAGATCCATGAACAGTAGTCCTTCCGGCCACATTTAATAGAAAAATAAAACAATGAAACTGTGGTTGCCAGTTTATCCAGTGCCAACAGTGAATTGGGAGCTGGGTGTGTGGTGATGGGATGGGCGAAGGCCGCGGTGTCTCTGTGACACAGTTAGCTGGCGCCGGTGCCCTCCATCACCTGCTGGGCCTGCTTCTGCCCCATGCAGCACTGAGCCACGGACTGGAACAACCTGCACACACACACACACACACACACACACACACACACACACACACACACACACACACACACACACACAGTAAGCATCACAGCCAGGGTTGCCAGGTCTGACAGTTTCCAGCCCAAATACAACATGAAACCCACCCAACTCCCAAAAAAAAAAAACCTGCCCAAATCTTAGTGATCAATTGTGATGATTAATCAGACTTTAAAAAAAATACATATACATATTTTTTTATTGAACCAATTAAGCTATTTTTTTAAATATTAGAAATACATTAAAATGTGTAAATACAAATTATTATTATTATTATTATTGTTGTTTAAGAAAATAAACATTTTATTGCCTAAAAAGCGATGAATGGCATTCCTTTAATAAATATGAACCCGGTGAAGAAAATGCCGGAGTTAAACTTACTTTTCGATCTCAGGCGCACAGTGAACAAAGTCGTGACTCCAGAACTTGAAGGCAGGATTCTTGATCAGCTCGATGAAGGTGATGAGGAGTCCCCAGGGGTGAGGTCTGTTGACGATCAGCCTCTCCAGCAGAACCCTGCAGGACAAGCAGAGTGCAATCAGCCGACAGAGGTTCTGATGAGGTCGACCCGACCCGGGACGAGCGGCTCTCACCTGGTGATCTGCTCCTGGATGGCCTCGGTGTTGGCCTCAGCAAACAGGTAGAGCATGGTGCAGCTGAAGTAGTGGGTGTGGCTGTTCGGGTAGCGCAGCTGATTGGCTATCGCGTTCAGGAACAAGTATCGCCCTGGAAACACGAGAAAATGGAAATGCCATCAGGTGATTCGGTTTAGCCTTAAAGTATTCACACTCTTCATTACAAACACAAACTCTTGGTATATTATCACAGTTTCATGTGATTACATTTGATGTAGTAGCTGTGAAATTTATTTCTGTATAAAAGCTGAAAGGTGTGGCATACAAATTTGTATTTATCACACAATAAAGTGATTAATTACTCAGAGGGTTTCCTACCTTCAGTGTCCAGGTCCACAGCCAGGTTCTGGAAGATGTCCATGTGTGCAGAGTGTGTGATGGTGCTCATGGACGGGGTGCTGCCCTTGTTGTGGATGTGAGCGATGGCCTGTGTGCCGACATACAACACTAACGCGTTGATCAGCTGGATGTTGTAGCGGTTTCCTGGCTCGTTCGACACCTGGAGGAAAACAAAAATGAGCAAATGTACAGTTATATAATTGCGTGTTGTTGCAGCCATTTTCACATGTGAGTGTTAAAAACTCAGAGGTGAGGGCTGTGGTGAGTTGCAGCTTACTAGGATTTAAAGTGAAACTCTAAAACAGCTCAAAATAGACAGAACTGAACAAACAAATCTCATCTTCTGAGAATGATTTTGTGCAAACAATGTAATAAACATGTTTTGTATAGGCCATAGATATTTCCTAAACTGTTCAAGGAATCATAATAGGTTGCGTTTAAGACATTTTGGGCCTTAATCTTTGATACACAGGTTGGGTTTAAGACTTTTTAAGGATGCACAGACACCCTGTGGTAGAGGAGGAAGTGGTTTCTAACCTGCAGGTTGCTGCGAAGCTCAGACAGGAAAGTCACAGGTGAGCGCGTCTTCAGGTAGGAGTCCAGATCCTTCTTGAACTGAGACGGCATGACGCCTGTGAAGTTGGTGAGGATACGGGGAGCGATGTTGATCTCACTCAGCATGTCCACCTGAAGGAACAGTGGAGAATTAAATTCAACTCCAAATATGCAGCTCATTAACAAAAAGTTAAAGTTTGGAGCTGCGTTTGGTTACCTTTAGGTTGGGCGTGAAGGGATCCGGAAGCCTCATGTTGCGTGGGAAGGCACTGAGGATAAGGTTGCGGAGCTGGATGCAGTTGGGTGGGATAACATCACAGAAGCCATAATGGTAATCACAGAGGAACTCTGGGAAATCATGCAGCAGGACCAGAAGCACCCTCAGTGTGCCCTGAACAACAAACAAGGACACATTTCAGACAAGAGAAGCATTAGATTGCTGCAAACTGCTAACCCTCCTATTCAGAGTTATTCAAACGTTATTCGTGGCCTGTACCTTGTAGAGGATTTGCATAGGTTTGTTGAGCTCTACGTTCCTCAGGAAGGGAGCCAGATACTTAAAGAGGTCAATCAGCAGCTGTGCATACATGGGCCAACCCTGAAAGAAGTTCATCATTATTTAACCTCTGAAAGATGAAAACAACCAGTTTTCAACCTCAGAGGGGGAATTCGAGGCTCTCCTACCTTCTGCTGGGGCGTGTGCGCCAGCATCCTGGCGATGAAGATGCGATGGGAGATCAGTTCCAGCCAGGCGTACACGAAGCCGGGAGCTTTGGTGGGTCTCAGGATGTGGAACGTGTTGCTGCAGGGAAGAGCAGAAACTTCAAGAATCTGATTTCACAAATAAACAAAGTAAGGGGTTACAACATATTGACATTCTGCAAAAACAGTGCAAGTCACTGTCCTTTTACCTATTATCTGCTAATGCAACATTCTTTGGTCTAATGTGTCTTTTATCTGATGTTCTTTAGGAGCTTTGTTTTTATGCCAGGAAACTGGTATATGAATTTAAATGTTGCCCAAATTTAAAACATCTCGTTTGTTTTACCAGAAGGCAGTGAGTGTCTGGAAGTTGATGGTCTCCAGGACGTGTTCGGGCGCGTTGAGCTCCAACAGCAGCATGATAAAAATCCGATGGTACGGCAGCTGCTGGAAGTCCGTGTTACGGACATCGTGGTCCTGGATCAGCACTCCAACGACAATCCCCAGGACCTGAAGCAGGACGGAGCAGAGTCAGTTTTTTACTTCTAGATTAAGATGGACTAGATGATCAACATCAAGCAGAAAAACCCAGTTTACCTTGTTGAGCAGGTTGATCTTTGTCACGGTGTTGGTGGCCTCTCCAGAGTGCTTCACTAGCAGGGCTATGAGCCGGACAAAGGCATCCAGGTTGTGGTAACATTTGGCTCTGATGATGGCTACGCTAGCTGCTGGGTTGTGCTGCTGTTCAGCCTGTGCACGATAGCTGATCTCCACGCACATTTCTGTGCACAGCCGGAAGAACCGCGTGATCAGGTCGTCGGTCTTCAGTATGCCCTGCTGGTGCATCTGAGGAGAAAACAACCAGGGAGGATGTGAGAAACAGCAGCAACACATGGATTCACTAGTTCAAGATTAAATTATCTTCAGATCCAGAGAGGAACAATCTAGAGTCAGCACAGCTTCACATATTACAACTAGGAGTCAAGCTGAAATCTGGGAGTAGTGATGGACTCTGACCCGATCCTTTAGTCACATGAAAACAGTTACGAAGTCGGCCTTCCGTCATCTGAATTACATTTCCAGGATTACAGAAATAATGTCCAAGGAAGATCTAGAGAAACTAATCCATGCTTTTGTCTTTAGTCGCATTGATTCCTGGAACAGGTCTGTCTAAAAAAATAATCAATCCTCCAACTACAACTGATCCAGAACGCTGCTGCTTGGTTTCTGACTATAACCAGGAAGACAGAGCACATCACCCCAAATCTAAAGTCGCTACACTGAGAGCAATGAATGGCTTAGCACCACAATACAGTAAAGATCTGCTGTTCCATCAACCATCCAGACCTCTCAGATCTTCTGGTTCTGCTCTGTATTCCCAGAACCAGACACATAGAAGCAGAATTCAGCTTCTATTCACCACAAACAAACTTCCAGAAAACTGCAAAACAGCTGAAACACTGACTTCCTTAACATTAAGGCTAAACAAAACACCCGTTTAGAGATGCTTTTGATTATGGAATCAACATATTTGATGAGTACCAACGATGGCGTTTTACAAAATGTAATGTGTTATGTTTTTATGACATAAAGCACTTTGAACGTCCTTATTACCGACATGTGCTATACAAATAAACTTGTAACTTGTAGACTAAAGCCTGTAAAGGAGTGCTAACCTGGCCGACAAAGGCAGAAAAAGCCTTGGTGCTGTCCCTGCCAGCTGCAGCCGAGTGATACAGGTTGACCCACTCTCTCAGCAAGTACTCTGCCTTCTCCCTCAGACCTGGAGGATCATCGTATTCGGAAGCTTGGGAAATCCCAGAGTGCATCATGAAGTTGGGCCCTCCGTGTGCCCGGTCAATCATGGCTTCGTAATTGGAGCGAACGACATCCATCAGCTGGGGAAGCCTGAAGATGATGAGGAGCGAGTCAGCAGAGGTCCAAAATATCAGGATAAACTTCAAATTCATCACCACAATTACACAATTAGCCTTCTTATTATTGATAATGGTCCAACATTTTAGTAATCATCTTTTCCAAATATCTTATAACAGTTTTTATAGCAAAGAACAAATATCGTTGCTTTCTATGTCCTCAATAAATGTAATAAAAACTTTTATTTTTTGGTTACAAGTCCTTAAAATCCTCAATGATTTAGTTTGGTGTCGAGTCTTGATGCTTTTATACCCAAATGATGAGTCAGAATGAAGTACCTGTACTCAGGTGTAAAAATGAAGGTGAAAGAATAAACATTAATGTATGTAGGAAAAGATTAAAATACAGCCTGAAAACACAATATAAGTAAATAAATCTGGCACTTCCTGTTTTAGTTTTATTTTGTGAATGAGGTCATTACCCCTCGGGTGCGTTGGCTCTGGAGTGTGCGCAGGTTCTCATCAGAATCTCGATGGTCTGGAAGAGGTCGGCCTCCGTGACGTGGCTCACGCTGCGCTCGTCCACCAGCAGCAGCTTCACCAGCTGCATGGCGAATGCCACCGCCATGTAGTGGAGTCCATTTTCCATCGACTGAAAGACGACATAAATCAATTCAGTAACGCCTCAGACTAAAGGGAGAAAACCAGGAAGTAAAGTCAGTGTTTCTACCTGCGCCAGGTGCACATCGTACTGCTGCATGTTCACCAGATGGTTCCTGATCAGAAGCTCCACTGCTTCCACGTTATACTTGTATTCATCCCGACATTCAATCAGACACCTATAAACACACAGAGCAGATTTCACGTCAGGTTTTCATTAACAGAGCACAAGAGTGCAGTTTTCACAAAGGTAAATTCAGACATTTTCAAAGATTGAGGCAAGTTTCCACTAAAAGTTTCAATTCACTGATAGATGATATAATTTATTACCGATATTAATATCTTGTGATAATATTTTATATTCTACAGCAGGGACAAAGAAAACTAAAATATAACAAAAATGTATGTTTTGGAATGTGTCTCACTCACACCTGACTGATCAGAGAACAAAACACTAAGAGTAACAACATTGATCAATGTAAATAATATAAGCCAGACAACATTTATATTAATTGTACAGAAATCAGGTACTTTTAAAACTTTGAAAATACTTAAATGAAATTCCAGCATTTTTGTAGATTGCATACAAACCATGAAAGACTCCATAATATATATATTTGTTAGTATTAAACTGTCCTAAAATACAGAGCAGTGAATTTACCTGGTAATCTGCTTATTGCACCACTGCGGTCCGTAGGCCCGTCCATCCTGCAGAGCTTTCAGCACCAGCAGGTGGCACTCTCTGTAGCGAAGCAGCAGGTCAGCATCAGCACCACTGGTGGCGTCCAGGAGACCTTCAACGGCCTTATGACAGAGAAAGCAGCTCCGTTACACATCAGGAGCCTCATATGTTTCCATAACAACCACGCCTCAGCTGCCGGGTGTCTGCCACTGAAGCAGTCCTACCTTCTGCAGGAGGCCCAGGGCAGCAATGCCATCCCTGGAGTTTCGTGCCAAAGCCACGGCTTCCAGCAGGTTCCGCAGACCTTGGGTCAGCGGGTTCATGGCGAGCGCTGGAGGAATGGCATGAAGGTGCTGCTCCAAGTCTGTGATGCATTTATCGTAGATCTGAGCCACGTCGTCAGTGGCCCAGGCTTGTTGCTAAGCAAAGTAAAGGAAATAAAGTTAAAATCATTTCTAATTTAACTACATTTTATGGGGTTGTCAGAAAGTTCTGAATTATGGGAAGTGGTTAATAAAGTAAAGCAACTTATTTTCAAAACTCCTGTGGAAGAAACTATCAGAAAAAAAAACACAAAATTAAATAACTCCATGTAATTACAAACTCTTTATAGAAAATGTAGTTCATTTGAAACCTAAGATGTAATTTTATTAATGTAATGACATCTTAAGATCCTGTTGAGGTTTTCCAACTATAACCCTTCCGTTAATCAGTTACTAAAAATTTACCTTCATGGGTTGAGCCAGGAAGCCAGTGGGTTGGGAGAGATCGTTGCTTGGTAAGAAACCGGGAATGTTCCTCGCAAACTCCTCATAAACAGCCAGCTGTTTAGGGTCCACTCCTCCCACCTGAGACAGAGAGCAGCAGTGAGCGAGGCTGGGTGAGAACTAGCTGATAGCTTCATGACCGGGCAGGGCGGCGGCGTTACCTTGAGTCTGATCTGTTCCGGCATGCGCTCAGCCTGGTAGGTCAGGACGACGGGGTCGCAGTAGCGACGGCCTTCCTGCCGCGCGTGCTTCCTCAGCTCAAACTCCTTCAGCAAAGAGCAGATTAAAACAATGATGAGTAAAAAGCGTTTGGATCAGTAATATTAAGAATTACTGAATTACCTGAGGTTGTTTTGTTATACTTCAAATTCCGTTTTATTTTTTCCACCAAAATTCAATTATCAATCTAAGGAACTTGTTTAATTATGTGACTGACTAGAGGAAGAGACAATAAACTAGAACATTTAAAACAATTCTGTAAGGTTCCATATTGTATCAAATTTCACCAGTTTATACTTAAAATAGGTTGGTGAATACATTTCTGTAATTTAAATGACCAGTATAATAAAATATATATAATATTCACAAATAGGAGAGAAACACATAAAACACATTTTATAATCTTTTTTGAGTCTTGAATAGATTCAGAAATCCCATGACTAGGAATTTAAATTAGTTTTCTGCACCTCTACCAACAGGTGCCATGATGGAGAAGAGTCAGAGTTATCGACTCACTGTGGCCAGCCTCTTGTCCATTTCAGGTCCAGCTTTCTCCACTGCAGTTTTCTGGATGAAGCAACAGGCCAGTTCACAGTTATCCTGAGCAATCCTGGCTGCAGCCTCCTCCATCATTTCTCTCTGCTGTGGCGTCGGCGCCTGGTGATAACGACGAACACAGAAGCCATGAAGGACTCCGACATGGAAAGAATAAACTGAGGTGCGTGAGCCGCCAGTGGCACTCGGCTCACCCTGAGCGCCGCAGCGAAGCTGTTCTTCAGATTGGTGGCGATGCTCATCAGAAGCGGCTCGCGGCAGGTGATCATGGCCATGCCAGCAGTCAGGTTTCTCATCATGTGGTGGGCGGCTACGCGCATGCGAGACTCCTCCGAATCCAGGGCAAAGTCCTTCCTGATGATCTGCTCACATGTTGTCATGGCAATTTTGATGGAGCGGTCCACCACGGGGTGCACCAGCTCCTGGACCGCTCGCTCCACAGACTGACGCACGCACTGTTTGAGCTGAGGATGAGCCTGCAGCAGAGCGATCTGCAGGCAGGAAGGAGAACAGGATCCCTGTCAGATCAACTGAGAGGCGTCCGCTGGACCAGTGGATCATATTTATAAAGTATCTAATTTTCAGCCAAATATTTCCCGGGATCATTAATATTTGCTTGATTTTTTCGACTTACGTTGACATTAATGTTGATATGTGGAGCCAGGCCTGCCAGGGCGTAGACATTGATGTCATGGTAACTGAACTGAGGCGTGGGCGGCCCGGTGGTGGTGCAGGTGGTGGTGGTGGCAGCCGGGGTTGTAGAAGGAGCTGGAAACGGAACAAAGTCACCTGTTGGCCACAAAAAGCAGGTCAGAAAAACAACAATAAGTACTTTAGCAAGTCATTTTAAAGATGCAGTATACAACTTTTATAAACAATATTTTCTACATATTTGTTGAAACTGTCACCATGTTGTTGTAGAGGAAGGCTTAAGAAAAACCTGTTCTGCCTTCTCCCAGTGCTAACCAGAAACAACCAATAGGAGCCAGGATGACCGTCTTAGCGCCGTCAATCATGACTGTGTATGCGCAGCTCCCTCCCATTTGCCCTCTGCTACCATGTAGCTTATTCCTGTCAGCAGTCTGTTGTGAATGCTAAAGCTAGTAGCATGGCCACCGATCACAGAGGATAAATAGTTTTTCTGTGACGGTGAGTTGTTCCTCTGCTTTTTGCAGATTTAGCAGCGTGTTCAAGAGATTGATTGACAGCATTAAAACCCGCCTCCCAGCCCTGATTGGTTGTTTACCGAAAGCAGTGAACTCATTCACACAGCAGCAGTAGGTCAGGGAGAAGATTGATCTTTTCACAGATTATCTGTCTCTTATACAGCCGCAACATGACGACATTTTAACAAATGTGTTAGAAACTTTTTTTTTCAAAAGTACTGCAGCTTTAATGCACATTTTACTTTAACGCTACAAAAGGTTAATATTTATGGCCATTTTTTCAGTATGTTTCTGAAGAATGTGAAAACAGAAACTTGGCATGAGGTGATAACCTGTGGTAGGAGGCGGCAGGATTTCGTCTGGTGGCTTGGCTTCTTTCTTTGGTGCAGACAGCTGCTCCTCCAGGTTCTTCAGCTTGTCTTTGTCCTTCAGCAGGTTCCCTGGCTTCAGCTCATTGATGTCCAGAGACAAGTTCTTACACAGAACTTCAATCTCAAACTTCAAATTCAACTGAAGAAGATAAGAACAAGAAATGAGAAAAAAATTATTCCATTTTGGTTTTGGACTGGATAGAAAACAACTGAATAAATTGCCGCCACTTTATGATACCGTCAACAGTGAACTACCAACTCCAGGTCAATTACCTCCCTTATTTCCTGTACTTTAGCAACTGTGTGCAAGTGTATTTTTTTTATTAAGCTCATTTTATTATAATTTTTAAACAAACTTACATATTTTCCATCTATACCCAGTTTTTGTTTACTAGATGCACCAGTTGCCACTAGACCCCTTGTTGAAATACATTAAATGTGTCACATACACCAAAATCCCAGTTGCTGATTAGTCAAATATTCAAAAAATTCATCTAATTTAGTCTGCCATTTTTCATATAGTGAGAATGTAAATTATGGCACCAAGATGAGTGAAACCTGTAAGAAAATCAGAGCTGCTCCACCTCTGGGGTGGAGGAAGTGATTTACCTTGAGGTCATGTTCCTGATGGAGCTCAGCGAGAACATTCATGATGGCCATAGTCCAAGGGTTCTGAGGCCTGAAGACCTGCAGCATGAAAATATAGATTTAGCAATTAAATCAAATTTATATTGTACATTTACAAAACCACAGCACAAGTTTTGTACATAAAATGTCAAAAAAGAAAATCTTGAGCACAAAAAAAAAAAAAAAAAAAAAAACACTACAAAGTTAAAAATCACAGTTCAGATTTTATGTTCTTTTGGGTCTTTTTGTCCCTGATTTGTGTGTAAAAATCAACTTGAACCGACACATTAACCAGAACACATTCATCCATTTGCTCACCATGCTCCGTAGGCTAGACTCCAAGACTTTGGCCACAAAGGGAACCACATAGAGGAGCTCCTGCTGGCCTTTCACATAGGCTTCTAGCAAGAGAGATTTGAGCTCCAGGTCCTGAAAAAAACAGGGAGAATGTGCTTTACGCTGCTGTAGGAGGACAGAAACTGTGCTAGTATTTACAGCATGACTCCAGCTCTTACTGTGTAGAGGATTGGCTTGTTTTTGGCCAGTGTGATCATGCCCAACCAGTGGCCAAGGTTCTTCAGCAGGGAGCGATCGGAGAAGTTAGCAGCTGCCTTGTCAGAGGTTAGAAGCACCTGTCAAACAGATGATCATGATTATTATGGTGATGCCTGCAAAATAATATTAAAGCCCTTACAGGGACTAAATAACATTGTTTTGAAGTGAAGGTGTACCTTGATATTCCTGTAAGTTTCACTGAGAACCATCTTGACAAACTCCGGGTTCTTCAGTGTGTCCAAAAAGTTGGAATAGAGACTGTGAAAGTTTGGCTCAATGCTAACGCGCTTCATCACTAGGTACTGAGACACCCACGGCATAAACTCTTCCTTCACCGTTTCCTTCAACTCCTCTACCTGTTTTTTGGAAAAAGAAAACAGATGCTGCTTAAAGAAGAGCAAAGAAACACCAGGGAGTAAAGTTCTAGTATTTCTGGCTATATCCTCTTTGTCATATTGCTCAGAAAATATACAGATAGAAAGAGGTACCGACATATTGGTTAAGTTACAAAAAAATTAGTATTCTTAATAAAAGAAGGATGCCAACTAATAAACTTTTTAATGAGTAGTACTTTAAAATTCAAAGACTTTGTACATGCAAAATATTGGAAATAATGAATAAAGAATTGAAACAAATTCTTCCTTCTGGAATTCAGAAACTATTTAATTGAAGAACATTTACTAATATTTGAAGATGCTAAAGAAAAAAGTAAAATTTGAAACTAGAATGAGTTTAATGATCTCAAACTATTTTCTTTCTTGGTGAGCTTTAAAATGTAAAATTATATGGACAGAATGCATAAAAGTTGTACCAAACTTGTTCAAGGATCAGCCAACAGATAAGACATTTTATTTTCTAGTTCTTGGGTTCCACACCCCTTTCTGATGCCGCCCTGGTTAACTGCCCACATTTCGAAAACTTCCACTGTATTCACAGTTTCAAAAAATATTTTGTCTCAAACTGTCCAAACATTTTAGGTTTAATCTGCGTTATGTAATATTAACACGTAAAAATGTTCAGGTTAATTGCAAGTGGCAATGTTAACATCCCTGAAATTAAAAAAATAAAGATGAGATGAATTTTTCTTTACCTTCTGTGTCATGTTGGACTGAGAAAGGTTGTTGAAGATGAAAGCAATCTTCTCTTGGACATTCTCTGGAGGTTCTACAATCCGTTCGGTTTGATCCGTCGCCACCAGAAGCGTGTCGATGTTGGTAGTGTTTATGGAAGGCTGGTGGGAGAAACCAACGTTTGTGAGCGTGTTGTTGCAGATTAACAATAATGAGTTATAACATCAAACCTACAGGCATATCCTTCTTGAAGGTGCTCTGCGTGGGCCTTGAGATGGTGCCTGTTTTGGCTGCAGTGGTTGTTGTGGTGGTGGTGGTGGTGGCCAGTGTACTGGGCTGGCCCGGCTGGGGGGCTTTGAGGCTGGGCGGCTGCTGGGACTGAGCCTGAGCGTGGGCCAGGGCGACGCTTCCAGGTGTAGTGATGGATCCCTGCATCTTCACCGGAGGGTCACGTGACTGTTGGCCATACTCGATATACTGCACACACAGGATGTTTAAAGAAGCAGAGCGGGAGAGTTAATCTATATGAAGGCGAGACGCGGCGTAGCCCTACAAACACTCAGAGAGCATCATTACCTCTTGTAAATGGTGAGGAAACTGCAAGAAGTGAGCAATTGAAGCCAAGTGTTGACAGTACTGAGGGTAGTCTTTAAGTCTAGAAAGAGAAATTATATGTATTAGCCTTAAACACATTACATTTCACATGAATGACGATGAAAAACCCGTTTAAAGACCTGTTTTTGAATCTATCCAGTGCAGCAATTCCAAAGTAATACATTTTGGATCCAAACGGTTTCCGTAAGGCTTCAAGAACGTATCTCAGGGCCAGACCCAGCGCCATGTAGGTGACCAAACCCTTCTCAATGATGCCACCAAAGAGGCAGGCAGTGATGTGCAGTTCTTTGTCCGGATACTGAGGGAAGAATCGGTATTCCTCAAATAAGTTTCGAAGCATGCAGTTGAACACCTCTCGTTCTCGCTTGATGGTCGAGTCCTTAAACCTCTGAAGCATCTCCAGAACCTGGAGAGAAACAATATTTAGAGATAAAACACCAGAGTTCACACAAAACATAAAATCTTACCAAGCATTTCTTGTCTAATTCCTAGAGATGTGAATCTTTCAGTGTCTAAGGATTCGATTCCAATGTTTTCTCCATTTGATAAAATGACTGATTTTATCAGTCATGTCTAAATATTTGTCTTAAATCTTTAGACAAAAAGGATGAACAAATGAACAGAGAGGCAACATTTAGACAATAAGAGGAAATAGAAAGTTTTCCAGATTTACACCAAAGGCTTTAAATCAAAGGTCATTTACAACTTAATGAGTTTATTTAGTGTATTCAGTGACAGGAAGTAAAAACCTGACAACAGTATCACTCAAAGTGGAGCTTACTTCGTCCACAGACATGGTCGGGTGAGGTGGGTGGTTGTAGATACGCTGGAAGTAACTGTTTGCTTCGTCGTCGATCTCCTTACTAAAGTGCTGGTTAGCCTCTGGCCACACCTGAGAAAGATCAGCTAGAAAACAGAAAGAGCAGAAATATTACCTTTAGATCGCACTGTAGCACAAATTTAAAGTCTTATGAGCATCAGCACTGACTGAATGATGAAAATAAGCCCAATACAATAATGTAAAGGTATCATTTAAAAATAAAAAAAAGTTGCTCGCAGGCTTTAGTATTTACAAATATAAACGCTGCCAAAAACATTATTAAAATTTTGACATGTCAGTACAAAACATTTCCTGATTTCCGTCTTTTTTTTTTTTTAACCCTTTGGTTTATTTTTTTATTATTTTTTTGGCAAAGGAACCAACAGAGATCACCTCAACTTCTAAAGCTTCAAGTAATCAAATCTGCACATATTTCCCCAACAGTAACTGTGACCTTTGCTTTGTTAGTGAAAATGGAAGTGACTGTGGTGTCATCGCAGACTCCAGAGCGTCTAAGTCTGTGTGGGAAGCCTGGGATCAGAACTTGGGAGCAGATGTTTCCCTAATTCAACAACATTATTGGGAATTAAGATCAAAATACAAAAAGTAAATTATAGATGGGTTTCAGCACCAAAAAATAAATAAAAATAAAATAAAAAATCTCACTTGAGATGCATCCATCTCTGCATGGCCAATTAGATTTTCTTCTAGGTCTGACCTGCCAATTGTTTGGGTTTTTCTTCCATTTTAAGGGCAATAACGTAAAAGAAATTATACTACAAGTCCATTAATAGAAGTAATAATTTAATAATCCCAAAACTGAACAAAATGCAGCTGCTTTATCCATGAACACCCAAAACAGTAGTTCTTCGCATGAATAAATGTCCAAACTTAGAGAAAAATTGTCCCATTTCAATCTCTGATACATGCATATCTTCTAAAACACAATAAAATGGGGCAATCAGCGTAAGCAGACAAGGAATGGAAGACTGAGCTGTATTTCCTCTTCAAAAATTGCCACAATTTTTCACAGATTTAAAGCAAATTCAGTGGGAGAGCTCATGATAATTAACTCAAGGCTCCAAATCAAGCAGTTCAAGATCAAATTTACAAACTAAAGCAGTCGTTACTTGAAGAGGAAATACAGTGCAGAGCAACGCAGGGCGGGGCTCTCAGTCACACCACTACCATCGCCACTTACAGGCCTTCATCTTACTCTGCTGAAAGGTAGGAGGGTTCAGGACAGGTGTGCTCATCTTCCTGGTGCCGAAGGGATCCGTGCTGACTGACGGCATTCCCAGACTGGAGCCGATGCTGGAGCCAATGCTGGAGCTGATGGCTGAACAAAGCAGAAACTTCAATCACACAAAGATTAACCAACAGAACTTCAGCCTAACTGTGGCTTTACTATAGCCCCTTGGATTCATGTTGGTTTTATGCAACTATAATTACTCATTAAAGACGCAGTATATAAAAATCTATTGTTTGGGGGTTTTTAAGCATATTTGTTAAAACTGTCACTAGGTATAATCAGGAAAACTGTTCATCTGTTGTCATTGGTGGTCATGCTAACTAGCCTGAGCATTCATTACAGGCTCTGCTGTACACAGGCATGATTGACAGCTTTAAGACCCTCCCCCTGGCTCTGATTGGTTGTTTCTGACCAAGCTGTGTATTTCTGCAGTTAGAACTGGGAGAATGCAGAGCAGCTAATTTTTTTAAACAGATTATCATGTAATAAATATACTGTCACAACAACGTGGTAGTTTTAACTTGGTCTGTCGTAACAAATTTTGCTGGACGATAAATTTTCCCAGAAGTTATTGTGATAATGATGTTTTCAGACCATTTTTAAGTAACATAGTGGTAATGGCATAATAATGCAAGAACACATCTTTAAATTATAATGAACATTTAACACTGGAACAGGAAGACATTAAATATCCAAAATAAATAAAAACAAACAATAAATAAAATGTCTCTGTAAACACAATTATCATTAAAAATGGCTAGTTGAGACCAAAATATCAGATTGATCACTTTTGTGATCCAGTTTTTGGTAGAAAGAGAGAATAAAGGAAAAACTAAGTAATTGAAATGGAAATCATTGACCTCATTTTAACTTTATTATGCGATTGATTCATTGCTTATTGCAACAGGCCTAATTTTAATATCTAAAAATCTTTTTTTTATAAAAATCACAAACTGCAGCTTTAATCTAATTTGTTAAACTTACAGTGACAGTGTTGTGTTAAACTGTCTGATCAGAAATATGAATGTTTTGGTGTGTGAAGGAAAACCAAAAAGGATAAGTACCAGAGTCCATACTAGGAAGCTGGGAACTGATACTGCTATGAACCCCAAAAGGTGTGGTGGGGTTTGGGTTTGGAAGAGGAGGGAAGGCCTTTGAGGGGGACAGAGGGTTAGTGAGAGCCGAGGTCAGTGAATTGGCGAGGCACTGCAAGCTCTGAGTGTGGGAGGTGGCGGTGCTGCCCAGACTCAAGGCGCTTATGCCAGTCAGAGTGTCCATCTGGAGAACAGAAGGAGGAAAAGACTGAACCAGAGCTAAACGCAGCAGATCTACACCAATGCAAAATGTTTTCTGTCAAAGTACCGTTTGTTTGTCACATGCCGATACCTGTACAGGTGAGATGGCATCCAGGCTGCTGGTGCTTGGGGCGCGCCCCTTCGGCATCACTCCTGGTGGAGGCTGCCGAGCTTTATTCATTACATTGCTACGGTTGGCGACCATGGTGAGGATCGTCTCCGACAATTCCTGGGACACACTCCTGAGGGCGGAGGAGGGGAAACGGAAAATTAAATATACCTGTAAACACGTTACTGGTCAAGTAAGAACAGCAGAAAAATAAAGATAAAATGGTTTAAAACATTAATGAAAATGCGACAGAAGTTAATCACACATTTTACAATCAAAATTAAGCTGCAAATAATACAACATTAATTAAAAATCTAAAATTACAGACTATATTGGTAGCCACACGTTTAAGGTTTTCTGCAGGAAAAGATTTAAAAAAGGTTTGCAAAATGGACTTTTTTCAGCAATATGAACAGAAAACATTTGAAAATATTGCTGAGTTTACCCATGTTTAATAAACTAATGAAAATCAGATGTGCGTGCACCAACATCTGCTTTCATGTAAAAGTCACTGGATAGATGTGGTCCTATTCACAAGAAAACTAAGGAGAACGCAGAAAGTATGAAAACATTTTCAATTGTGACAAGATTTTATTTTTGCCTTCATTAGAAATAAAACCTGTCCATCTACATCATCCACCTTTGTATCATTCTTGAACTGTGGGGCCGAACAAAATTATTAGAGTACAATATTCAGCTCCCTGCAGACATGTTGTAAAAGAAATGCCATTTCCTTTTTAACAGCCTCTTACATTTTTTGCTCAATCACAGATTATGAAAATGACAAAATCCTGCAGTAAAAGCTCCCACGCTGTTGTTGCATCATACCCCCAGTGGAGTAATGGTGCATTCAATAATCAGAAAGAGTTCAGATTTTTTAGTTTCATTCCAAACACCAACAGCTGTAACAACAAACAATGCTGCTTCTCACCCTGCACATGACTGCAAACAGGCAAGCATGGTGGCTAAAGTCTCTGGGGGCAGCTGGGCACTTTTGGGCTGGTCCTTGTCAGGAGCCAGACCTCCCATGATGGATGGGCAGCGTCTCTTCAGAAACGTAACGCATGCCTGGATGAACGGTTCCTTTGATGGGGAAGAAACAAAAAATAAATAAATTTTGGATTAAATGACTTAATATTTAGCAAAAGCTCTGTTAAAAGTATTTGCATATATTTTTCAGACTTACTCCATGCTCCCGGATTTTGTCAGTGAGCCATTTATCAAGTTTGAGGTATTCACGGCGAGAGGCGAGTGCAGCGAGGTCAATGACAAAGGCAAACGGAGTAGCATTCAGCAGCATCGATAGAGACTGAAAAGAGAAAATGAGTTAGTCATTTGGAACTACAAAAGTTAGAATTTTACTCAGCAATGGCAGAAAATATGTTTTTGCCATGAAGATGAATCCATATTTTTGGAAAATAAGTAAAAGATTAAACAGTATAAACAAACCTTCAAGTCCTGGGCCACATCCAGGATGCGAGACAGCTTGGCCTGGTCATACTGCTCCCCTCTCATGTACCACTCAGCCATCGAATGCATAATCAGCTGACGAATGGAAGGAGACTGACCCTGTGGATGAGAACACCAAAATAACAGGTCACTTTGAGCCAGTGATCAAGGCACAATAAAAAAAAAAACATGTCAACTAATAAAAGGCAAATACTGGTTTATTCAGCTAAAATTAGAAAAGGACCAACCTGTCCATGCCAGGCGTAGTGCAGGATAATGGCAGAGTTGGGGTGGTTGCCAAGAAAGATGGGCATGAGGGTGGAAATGAGCTCATGGCGCAACGTGTGCCAGGAGGTGGAGATCTGCAGTAGAGCCAACACCAACATGTCCGGGCAGTGCTTGATGGGGAAGCTGAAGAGCTGCTTCACCTGTTCGTATTGCCCAAGCTCAGAGAGTCTGAGGAGACTCTCCACCAAGTCCAGACTTTTCCTGCAGGACGTTACAGAAACTTTGTGAAAGAAATCAACGGAAAACTGTTTGATATTTTGAAAGGGATGAACATTTAAAGCAGTGGTGACCAAACTTTTTGCTCCAGAGGCCAAAACTGGCTAATTTAAACTATAGGCTATAAAAACTATAAAATAACAATTTTATATTTTAAACTATAAAATTCATTAAATTAGAAATTAGTTTGTGTTTTTTTAATTTATTTGTTTAATCTGCTCACCATGTTTTTAAAAATGAAATCTGTATACACTGCAAAAACATAATATCTCACCAAGTATATCTGTCTAGTTTTTGTGTAAATATCTTAGTATCCTTGAAGTAAGAAAACTAATTTATAAGTAACTTTCCAGCAAAAATATAGGAGCTTTTTTAAGTCAATAAATCCTTAACATTGATGAAAAAGTACTACTTCCACTGGTAGATTATTTCACTTAAAACATGGGGAAATTTTCTTAAGTAATCCGCCAATAGAACTAGTACTTTTTCATCAACATTAAGGATTTATTGACTTAATACAAACTCCTATTGTGCCAAAAAGTTACTTTGTCCCAAAAAGTTACTTGTGAGTTAGTTTTACCTTATTTAAAGTGTACAAAGACAAAAGTACTTAAGATTTTGTGCTTTTGCAGTGTATCATTAAAGATCCAAAACATAAAAAGACTTTTGGAATGTTGCTTCACAAAAAGATAATCCTACATTTTACACATTTTTTGGGGTGAAGTTTTCTATTTTGTTGGCCAAATTTTTACCTTTATCGACTTGTGGTCAGACGCTGAACAAAAAAATATTAAGGGTCACACTTTGGACACCCCTGCTTTAAAGAGAGTTACTCAAACCTTTTGTCTGTTGTCAGAGTAACACCTTATGCATGTAACACATTCATATTATATCTCTTGGATGCAGCAGTAAGACTCCTGCTTTCCTACCATGTAGCAATCTCCCTGTTGTCATCCTCAGGTGGGGCTTTAAGGAGGTCAATGACCACAGTGTGACATGGGTAGTCAGCAAAGCAGAACACTTCTGGGTTTATCAGAGAGTACTGAATAAACGACAGCTGAAAAACAAAAACTCACACTTAGACAAAATACTATGTCAAATCTAGATCCTATGTTTGTCCAACAGCAGTTACCTGTCCCTCTGCATGTTTCCACGAGCGGTAAATGAGATCGACGGGGAAGACCTCCATCCCCAGCCCCCGCTGGATCCCATACACCACGATCTGCAGGCCCTTGCTGTCCCGGATCAGAAATCCGGGGTGGTCCAGTTCGTACGTCACCTCTTTGAAGTTCAGGTTGGGATTCTAAGACAGTCATGAAACACAAAAAACAAACAAGAAACATTTAACACCGTTACTTTTCTGAGCAAGTAGAACAAGATTCTGCTCGGAAACAGAACTGCAACTGAACAATATCTGGAGAGCCTCTTGGTGGAGTTGTTGGTAATTGCAATGAAAATATAAATTATGGTTCAGTAAAAATGTTCTAGGACTTTTTCAACTTCACCAAGCCTCCACTCTGTGCACTTTAGGTTCAATAACTATAAAAATGCCCAACTGTGCTGATAGCATCACACCTGCAGAACTCCAGGAAATAGCACCAAGTGACTTTCTTTAATAGAATGTTTATTCAGAGTAATTCCATTATTATTTCCAAATTCTGTCCCTTGCTATAAGAAAAAAAAAAATCTTGATAATTCTGACAACCAATCAAACATAAAAGAACTAGAAGGTTTATTTTCACGATCAAACCCTTTCCTTACCACTTCTTTGACGATGTCAATAAGAACCTCAACATTCCACGTATGGGCCTGTGAGCCGTCGTTCTTGTCCTTACCATCACTCCAAATTCCACTTCCTGGAGCAGAAATGGACTGTGGGGAAAAAATTAAAATCAAAAACATACAGAACAACAATGTAATAATGTGTAAATAAAAAAAATTTGAACGAGCTGCATTTAAATTTTAAAAAATTATATTTAAAACTTCCAGTGTATGTAAAGCATGTAGCATCAAACCTATGTTGTGAAATTAATTTTAGGCGAGAAACAGATGCCTTACCTGAAGTGGGATGCCATCAGACAGGCCGGAGTGTGTCCGGGCCATCATTCCCAGAACCCTGGCTACCTGGCTGGCTGTCACCTCTCTCACCCCATACTGGAGGATTATGTTTCTGCATTCGTCAAGACTGGAGACAGAAGGACACCAACCATGTCAGGGGTGAATGTCCAGAAAACCCTGGAACTAATAATTCCCAACAGCTCATTTCATACTGAACAAAGAGAACAGAACTCAGAAATAAAGATCGAAGGGTTCAAACTGCAACCATCACATTGCAATTTGCAACTAATTTTTGCAGCAGTACATTTTTCTATAATCAGAAATTGTTTTATTTTTTTGTAACTTTGTGAATAGAGTTACTCTGCCTTCTGTATTGGCTGTTGAGATTATGTGTTTTGAAAATTTTGGACTTTTCAGTTTCAAACAGAGTCCCAGTTTTTCTTTAATTGCATCCATTTTAAATTCCAACAAGATTAGACTCACTAAAAATACAAAATCTGACCAAGTATTTTTATGCAATTTCTAGTGTAAATTTTTCAGTACACTTAAAATGATACCAAAATAACTTGAATGTAACTTTTTAGCAAGAAATAGGAACTTGTTTTAAGTCAACAGTTCCTTAATATTAATGAAAAATTACTAATTCCATTGGCAGATTATTTCACTTATAACATGGGAGAAATGTCTTGTTATATGTGAAAGAATCTGCCAATGGAACTAGTAATTTATCAACATTAAGCAATTGCTTACTTAAAACAAACTTCTATATCTTGCTGAAAAGTCACCTTAAAGTTGGTGTTTTTGAAATAAGACAAAACTAACATATTTGCACTAAAAACTGGACCAAAAATACTTTGTAAAATTTTGTGTCTGTGGTGAAGAACAAAAACTTACTTGGTGAGTTCAGTAATTAGCTTACTGAACTCACCTGGCACAAAAGCCGTAACCAACTTCCTGAATGAAGTCTGCGAGAGAACTCTCCATGATGGTCTTAGCTAACTCCCCGGAGTCTGGTAAGATCCTGTCCATGGGAATGTCCCGTTTTTCAGGGTACAGCAGTGGTGCGAGCACCACAGGACAGCGCTCTTGGGGGAAATCTGACACACAGAAATATGTTCATAAGTTCAATCTCAAACATCATCAGGCAGACGGATGCCATATTTTTATTTTATCCTATTAATACCTCGGCAAAGTGTCTTAAGGAAGGCGTCAATCTGCTCCTGCCCTACCCCACTGGCTCCCTTCTGTCCAAACAGTAGATGGGAGAGCAGCAGGTGCAACACCTCTATAGGAATGTCTTGGAAGCCACCTTCCTGGTTTCCGCCGAGATCTGCGTCAACGTATGACCGCAGAAGGTCGGGAAGTTTCTGCTTGATGAACTGTGCAGCTGAAACGACAACAACAACAAAAAAAAATCAGGGTTAAATTTAATATTTGGTGGAGAAACATGAGAAATTAATAGAAAAAAAAAAAAAACCTGAAACTATTTTATGTTGAAACATGCAAGACTCTGCTACAACACTTACCAAATCCCCGAAGATCTGTGTTGCTGGAGTTGAGCAGAGCAAGGCCAAAAATTACCTGGAAAATAAAAAAAAATAAGTCACAAAGATGGTTCTGACATGTCAGCTTTTAGATAAACAGAACACAAAGGTTTCAGTTAAAATCAAACAGCGATACGTTAGCACACATATCTCTAAACAAAGTCCAGTGAAGATCCTCCTCACCTCTTGAACCTTGCTGAGTTTAAGTACTTTACTCAGCTGAGTAAACAAGTGGGCGGATGGCTTCAAACTCTGAAAGATAAATTAGGGAGAACATCTTTGATCAAACTTAAATTTTTGATTGTTGCACACATTAAACGTACAATAATTAACGTACAACACCCCAGTTCTGTTGCGCACCAGTTAAATAGACCTGAATTTCACTTCAAGTTAGAATAATTTAAAATCTCAGTAAAAGTCTGAGCATTTCTTCGAAGCAAGAACAGAAGATTACAGTTGAGCTCTAAAACTAAACCAATGACAAGACCACTGGCTGCCAATCCAGAACCAAAAGTACAGTGGAAGCATTGGGCGTTAACTGAGCCCACTAGCATTTTATAACACTGCTTACCTTCTGGTAGTGCAGGGGATTGTCGATGGCGTAGCAGAGAGTAGAGATAAAGTTTGGCTTTGATATCAGCGACACACACTCCTGAATCAGAAACTGTGTCTGGTAGTGAGGAAAGAAAGAATAGAGATGCATCAGCAGCAGAAACAAACTAAGACTTCAAAATTTTATACAAAAGAAAAAGAACTTGCTGTGGCAACTGGACATGAAAAGAAAGAGAATGCTCCCAACTTAACGGGTCAATTTCCATTTCTATTTGGTACAACTTCACTTATACAGACAGGGCTCTAAAGTGCAACCAATTAGGTCAGTGTTTTTCAACCACTGTGCCGTGGCACACTAGTGCACCATGAGTGATTGTCAGGTGTGCCGTGGAAATTATCCAATTTCACCTCCCGTATTTTCCGGACTAAAAACCGCTACTTTTTTCCTACTCTTTGAACATGCGGCTTTTCTGTGGATTTTTCTTCAACCACCAGGGGGCTCTTTAGCAGGAAGTGAATCATTGGAAGTCAAAATTGGAAATCAAAGAAGAACATGCTAATTTTCATTTCGAACAAGCACATACTAGCAGCAGGCACAACGGAGAAATCTTTTCAAACTCATATGATGCAGCTTCTAAGTTGAGGAGTATCGATCTGGCAGTACAGGAGGGAAATAAAGCCGCTGCACGTAAACAAAACCAGATTTGGAGACGGAAAACTGCGTCCTTAAGATATCCAGCAGTTATTAGGACGCAGCCCTCTGCTGGGTCCTTATGGGAAACTGAGAGCGGGGGGATACCAGCAGCCTGTAGCCCGGTGTGGCTTATATATATATATAAGTTTCCGGGGGGGTTCAAAAAATTTTGAAGGTACAGTTTATAGTGTGGTGCGCTCACAGTCCGGAAAATATGGTAATTGGTCTTAAAAGATTGTTTGAAAACGAATTAATTATCTGAAAATAATGCTGTCTTTGCTGTAGCAGGACTAGCAGCGTAATCATGTAATTTTATCATCACTAGATGGCAGTAGGTACAGAGCATTTTAGGTTAAAACAAGAGAATTAGTGATGCATGAATGTTACTACATTCATGCTTCACACACCACAGTGTTGTGGCACCTTTCAGGTGTTCAGGTGTATTTTTGAAGTGGACATGTTACGTGCAATTTGAAATAAGAAATGTAAAATATGATAAAAATAATTTTTTGTGTTTATTTGATTCCTATTCAAGACATTTTGATAAGAATGACTATATACGTAATATAGGCAGCTACAGAGTATCTTTGTTTACATTTTTAGTTGGTCGTGTGCCTTGTGATTTTTTCAATTAAAACAATGTACCTTCGCTCAAAAAAGGTTGAAAAACACTGAATTAGGTCACAAATGTGACCTCATTTCTCAATAGGGCGCCTAAAAAATATCTGAGGCTACGGCCGGTGTAAGCACTCAGTCGAGGAAAAAGTCTCAGACACTGAAAGCCTCCTTGTGGTTCAACAACATACACATATTAGGCCTTTAAACCAATCAGGAATAGAGATGGGCGGGACCTGGAACCATCAACCTCACAGGAGCTGGTAGGTTAACGAGCAACTGATCTCTTTGTATTCCACTGCTGATAATTATGGCATTATATTTGTGCGCACAGTGAGACTGATGTGAGCATACATATCAATGCAAACAAAGAATTTTTAGTGTGTGTTTAAATCTCACACTCCAACTCTCCACATTTGCAAATTAGTAAAGTGTATGTGAACATCGCTGCGGTTCTGATACATTTCAAACTGAAACACTGAAAAATCTTAACGCATCTATAAAAATATCACATGCCATCAGATTATTAGTTCGGTGTTGCACACTATATTGCAAAGGAAGAATTTCCTTTCACTTAGTTCGAGTCCAAAATAATTTTTCATTAGAAAAATATTTTGAACATCGTAAAACGTTCAGTTTAACACATTTATCAGATATTCAGCCTCTACATTTTTTTTGCATATTTAATTTTATTCCATTTTTCTTTTTCATAAATTATGTTTTTAAAGGGTGCTCTGGTGGTGCAGGGGTTAAGCACAACCTACATAAGGAGGCCTTCGACCTTGTTGCGGCCGTCGCAGGTTCGATTCCCGGCCTGGTGACCTTTGCCGCATGTCTTCCACTTCTCTCATGACTCACTTTCCTGTCAATTCACTATCAAATGAAGGCCATAGAGCCAATAAAACCTTTTAAAAATTCTGTTTTTAAATTTAAATTTCAGCTCAGTGGGGCCCTTTAAACACTTTTCAGTAAGTTTCCTCTCTTGTGCAAATAAATGTCAATAAAATTACTTTATGTTAGCTAGATTGTTAATCATTTTCAAGTCAAAATTGTGTTAATGAACAGTGATTTAAAGAAAAAAAAAAAACTTGTAAAACTGATTTTAAATATGATGAGGTGAAACATTTGGGTACACCTATGAAAAGCAACTAGGCACACCAGTGTAACAAGTTAGTCTAGGTTAGTTAAAGTTGGAAGCTTTCCAATATTTCAAAATGCCATAAAATGTTGCCCCACAATAACACAAGCGGGAGATAAATGTGATTGTTCAAAGATTACCTGGTGAAAGTCCTTGCCACTGCTTTTACCATCGCCACTGAAATCCACATGGGAGAAGAGACAGCGTAGTAAATGCCTGTCTGCCTCAGGACCGTGACGATTTACAATCTGGAATCAACCACAGTGGAGACAACTTCTTTTACACAATCCATGTAGATAAAGCTTTAACAAGCTCTCCAATAAGCAATCCATATTACAAAGACCGTTTTCTTCTCTAAACAGTCGTTACATGCGAGCCTAAAGCTTATTTGTATCATGTACCTTACACGCATTGATATGAGAAAGACATAAAAATGAGGAATTGTTCTTGAGAAAACAAATAGCCGACTTCTGATGGGGCAAAGTGAGCAGACCAAATCATTATTTCTTGATAGGAAAACATCAAAAGCAGCAATTAAGCTGTAAGAGGGACTGCATGAAGCAAACAATGATCAGTCACTCCAAAGAATCTAAACGAAGAGGGTGGATGATGTAGATAAAACTAAATATATTTTAAATTAATACACATTTTGAAGGATCCAAAAGTTTTTCTAATTTTTTTTGGCACAATCTAGTTGGGCTAATCAGACTCATCACTGCACACTGAACTCCAAACAAAACTCTGCAGGTGGCTTTTAACAGAACTTGTGTTGGAATGACAGCCAAACATTAGAAAACAGATGTCAACAAGTTGGTTAAGTCAAACACATAACTCTGATGGTGTTTACTCAAATCTCAATGAGGATGAAACATACAAGAGGCACACCTGGTGTTTATAAGGAGAATTATTCACGTCAGTGACTGAACACAACTATGAACGTTTGAATTAAATGTCAGATTTTCTGTATGTTTTGACAGTTTACGCTGACTTACAAGCAGATCCGGGAAACTAATACAGACTAAAAGCAGTGGATTTTGCTCCTACTTACATGCTGTATTTCTTGCTGGCTGGCTCTGTAGTTTTTCTTCGTTAAATTGTCCACCAGATAGCTGATTTGAGACAAAGCCAGCGAGAGCGAGTCAAGATTCATTGCTGGTTGGGGCGGAAGCAGGCAGCCGAGCACGGCGCAAAATCACCATTATTCCCCTTTAGTCACTTCAGTGATAGGTTACTTCTGCTCCCCCCCCCCAAAAGGTGCGACAAATGTTGTCTTCCAAATGTGTGCTCCGATCGGTGGCTCCCAGTGCTAGCAGGTAGAATCCTTCAGTTTAAAACCATGGACAGCATCTGTAACGGAAGAACAGTTTTTATAAATCATTAGGAAACAGATTTTTTTTTTTGTATTAATATTTTTATGTGAGCAAATAATTTTAAGACAAAACATTATTCAAGAAGCATAATAAATGTTCTGGGATTACATTTAATTAAGTTCTGTTCATGTTAAACCATTTTCTGTTTAGAGTGGTCAGTTATGTGTATTTACACTGTGCTGTCCAAAAAAAAAAAGATATTTACATAAATTATGTCTGCTGAGGCAGAATGTTGATACAATCTGGAGAACACATCTGCACCCACCAGAGTCTAGAATATGACTTAAAAATAGGGAAACCCAGTCAATGATAGCATCACTCTTAGATTATGGTTTAAAAGAAAAGCACCGTTACTCCAAATTATGTGAATAAGAGTAACTACAATAGATTTTAAGTTAACTGCACCAATCCCAACTCCCAAGTGTGTGAGGAGGAAAGAAAAGAGTTTCAGTCACACAAATAAAATCTGCAGTTTTCTGCAATAAGACTATAATGAATGATTATATTATAGTGATAATACCTAATGACTTATTAAGGGTCATGTCACACTTTACAGACAGATGTAACTTTGAATAAAAGTTAAACGTATTTGGCTGATGCAGACTGGCATGTTGACTCCTCTTTTTGAATAAGAGGAACGGTCGAGAAGAAATGTATGTGATTATTTCACAATAGCTACCAGTTAGAAATAATTGAGATTTTTAAATCAATAACACCCATATAATCTACCCCACAGTGACACTGACATAAAAACAGGAAATGTAACATGTCTGCTTCTTTCAAATTTAAAATCAGCAACTGATACAAGTTTCAAAATTTAACTGTAACACATATAATATAAATGCATTATAACCTTACAGGTTTAAATAGAAAGCTAAAAGTGAAATTCTGCTTAATTTTATATTTTCCCAGAAGTGACCAAATGAATGTAAATATTATGCTACTCTACATGAGTTGTTAGATTTACTATTTTGCTTGCAAAAAAAATAAAAATGACTCAAAAAAATATTAACTGTATTCAAATTTAAAAAATAATATCCCTCTAGTTTAAATGAGTTCAAACTCCATAATTTTATAATACACCACAAATCCATGGCTTGTGGTTCTGATTCTTGTTTGGGCCAGTGACTGTCATGAAATCCAATGGTCCCTGATCAAACCAAAATAACTATGAGCAAATCACATTAGTATATTTTCATAATGCATACAAGACAAAATACTGCTGAAAAATATATTAAACTATTAGTTGATAAGTGGATGTATTTAAGAATGATCAAAATGAAATTGGCAGGCTCCTCTTTCTCCAAAAAAAAGATAGTACAAGTGAAAAAATACACATCAAAGGGCAGAAATGACCAGCAGCATAAAATATATTATTCTACACTGAATAAAAATAAAAACTTAAGACACCAGTTGTACACATAACTTTAATTCTGTTTATAGAAACACAGAAGCAGGGTATTTCAGTCATTTCTGTGTTTTTGGCACTATTCTATATCTTCAAACAAATAAAATCTACACTGGATTGTTAACGGGCCATAAGAATAAATGTTTCCCTGGTCACACATTGTATTTTTAAATGTGGAATTGGCCAAGAGGGCCATATTAAAGGTAGTCTAAGGGCCATAAAAATAGACTGAATTCACTCGTTTTTCCACAGACAGAATAACTTCACTGATCACTCAAAGTTCAAATTTAACCAGTCTAAATTTTCCATTTGACAGCTGACTAATCCAAAGATAGCACACATCCTCTAAAAAAAATAACTAATATTAAAAAAAAACTAGTGCCACCTTTAGTGTCGCCCTTTCCACGCATTCAAGCGAGCAGATACAAAAATAACAGAAGTCGCTCTCCGGACAAAGAACGTGCTAATGAAAGTTAGCAAATCTAAGAAGCTAACAAAAATTAAATTAATAAAGCAGAGCGTTCAAAGCAGCCCCGAAACGTCCACCAATGTTACTGATATAAAATCATTTCACTACTTTTGGAAAATATTTGACTCTTCAGCGACCACATTCAGCAACTACTGAGGAAACCTAGGTGTGTAGTTCGGCTACCACCACCATGACGCTGGTAAACACCGTTAAGAACCTAGCTACCATATTTGATAGATTTAAAGCCAATAAAACATAACTCCCTGTCCATTAATCCATGACCTGGTAAAAATATATTTTATGTTTACGTTTCAACTTAGGAATGAGCAAAGGAAATGTGTTTTCAATTTTTCCTAAGCTAAAAATGACCAAAATAGCATTTGCGAGAAGCTAACGTTAGCAGCACGAGTATGTTTCATATAAATGTGAACGGAAAAAATATTTCCATTTTAATGGTTTTAAATCAATCAGCTACATTATGAGTTGTAAGGATTCCCACAGTCACATGTAATGTTTAGTTTGAACATTGGACATTAGTTTTACGAGATATAGTTCGCCAACGGTAGCATTAGCCTTATTAGCTTGCCTTCCTCGGCTCCAACTAATCTCTGAATATGCTAACGTAGCTACAAACGTTGATTTCTTAAACCAGTCTGTAAACCTTCATTCAGCCAAACGTGGCGGTGGCTTTCGGATACCACCAACAAAACACAAAGTGGCTATCCTATTTCCATCAACGAGAAACACTACTAACTGAAGAGTAAGCTACTTTTTACCTAAAGAAAATGACAGCTGTTTTCAGGAATTAGACTCCCCCTCCCTCATGTTGGTGTAAAACGGACATCCCCCCTACTTAAATCTCTGTTTTTTCTTTGAATGTAATCCTGTCGATTGTTGTTTGTTAAATACATTCTCAGTCTCACCGTGCTTCCAGTAAAGTAATTCAGATCGTCATTCCTTCTAGTTTCCCCACAACAAACTTGATGAAATGGAAGGGTTGCAGCGCCTCCAGTTTAGTTTGATTTTCAAAATAAAATGGCGTCTGTCACCGCTCGGCGCGCTCACGCTACCAGGCGGAGACGTGCACGAGTTACCCGATGAGGCCAGACACCTGAAACAAATAATATAAGTAACACAACCGAAGAAAACTAGGGTATTTAGCGTTTTTTTTTTTAATTCTAAACAGTTTTTCGTAGGTAAAAACACATAAAGACAGTTACAAAGTTGGCCTTTTATCACCTGAAAAACATATCCATAATTAAAGTTCTATGTCCAAACAATATTTTTGAGAAACTCTTCCATTCGTTTATCTTTAGTCGAATTGATTTCTGCAGCAGTGTCTTGACAGGTCTACCAAAATGTTGAGAGAATAAACTTTAAACTACTTTTGTTAGTTTACAAGTGATTGTGTGGTTTAGCACCAAAATACTGTTGTCATTCTATCAAAGTTCCAGAAAACAGCGAGGCTGCTGAAACACCGAGTTCCTTTGAATTAAGGTTAAATCCCCACCTGTTTACAGCTGCCTTTGATCAATAATAATATGAACATTGATTGATGTATTTGATGTATATTGGCTTGATAATTTTGAGGATGGCATTTGACAAAATTTAATGTTTATTGCTTGTTTCATACGTGATTACCATATAATATTTTTATGGTGTAAAGCACTTTGAACTGCCTTGTTGCTGAAATGTGCTATACAAATAAACTTGACTTGACTTGAATACGCCATAAAATACACAATACACAATACGCCATGAAAAAGGATTTCTCTCCATATAGATTTTTGCAGTCTTTGCTTGTTTGTCACTCCTAAATGTTTGAGTTCATAAAAAATATATATTATTGCCAAATGGTTAAGCCAGCCTTGTGGAGATCAACTACTTTCAAGGGTTTGCAGTTTTTTTTTAGCCGTATTTGTATCACGGCTAAATTCCTTAATGTAGAGGAATTTTGAAAGTTATTCAAATATTACATGTTGCAGGACACATAACTTCAAAAAAGCTTTAATTTTGTCATGCCACTCCACAGAATATTTTCCCTAATGTCTTAGAAATTCTCCAGATATTGTTTTAACCAAATGTAAAAGCTTCCTATGTTATTTTTGGTGCCTGGAAATATGTCATTGTCACACTGTCTGTTATTTTTAAATCATGAACTCTTGCCTTAGCTGACGCAAGTGAAACTGTACATGTTGTACAGGGTTCTTCTGTGAACCTCTGGATGAGCCGTGACGTGCAGTAATTTTGGTAAGTGGGTCAAGTATGGAAACTTAACCTTTTGGTTACAGTTCACATCACTTAGAGAAGACCATACAAACAGTAAAATATGGTGGTGGCAGCATCATGCTCTGAGGTAACTCTTCTCCATGTCGAACTGGACTTTCTTCTTTTTTTATCAATGTGTTGATAAAAATTATGAACAGCTCTTAATGCCAATCAGTGTCTGATAGAAAGTTGAAGTTGAAGACAGGTTTTGTGTTTCAAAATCACAGTGAGTCTAAACTTACATCCACATCAACAAAATAATGACTTTGTGACATTAAAAAAAATTTAATAGCCAAGCCAGAGATAAATCTGACAAAAAATCTGTAGGTGATTCTAAAGACATCTGAGAAAGTCGGAGAACTTTTGAAACTTTTGACAAATATTGTCAAGATTTAGGATGGTGACAGATTTCTAACAAAAAAAAACTTAATGCTGAAACTGAATCCAAGTGCTTTAATAAATTACTGGTTAAAGGGTGTACATACTTGCAACAAAGATATATCAGTTTTTTATATTTTTTATTTTGTCCTCTTATAGTTTTTTTATGCAAGCTGTAGAGAAGATGTTACTTTAACATGTTTCAGGTATACCTTTGCAAATATTGAGCCTTATCTTAATATTTTTTATAATTATATTTTCACAATGTTTATCATGTCATTGTGTATATCTTGTACATGTTTTCATCAGACTCATCATTATTATTATTTAGTTTAAAGCGTCAATTTTGTCTTTTCTTATTACCTGTTTACAATTTTTTCCAATGACAGACAAGCATTGCGTTTCTTTGTTCACTAAAATTTAACCTGATGTGAACTAATAAAACTTTTACCATTTACTCATTTAAATTTAACTGAATAACTTTCTCAAGTCAATGTACTCCTAGGAGTAGTTTTACCGCAACTTAATTTTTACTTTCACTGTGCAGTAGTCTGGTGGGATGTCTGGTTTGTAAACAGGCTTCATTGATCTAGTGTTATTTTAGATCTTCTGAGCCTGTCATGCCATTTGGAGGTCAAGTGAACATACAATAAGCCACAGACATTATCTCTGGAAGTATTTTGCTCTGCCCTAATATGCAAACATTACTTACTTCAAAAGTTAAATGTTATGGAAAAAGTAGATTTGGGAATGAGTGTCTCTTCTGTCTGAATTTATTTTTGCATTGAGGTGATTTATTTTTATTAACTTTTAATTAGAACTTGCACATATTGTATTTGTCTGAATGACTACATTCTTTTCAGATATTTATTGAAATTAGACAGCAAGTTCTCAGTGCAGCCTTTTACCTAATACTTCTTCACTGTTACTTGAGTAATTTTTCAGATGGCTATCTTTCACTTGAGTAAAATATATTGAAGTAATGCTACTCTTACAAAGGAGTGGGTAGAAAATGACTCAAGTAAGAGTAAAACAAGTATTTGTTAAAAAGGGGGACTCAAATAATGAGTACCTAATCAAGACATCTGATTTAATATAAAACATTATGAAATATACAGTTATGAGCAAATTCTGGTTTTTAAAAGACTAAAATTAAGACTATGACTTGTAAGTACAGTATAACCCTCTAGGTGGCGGTAGTTGCCTAAAAAGGGCTCATCAGCGCGGCGCTCCTCCCCTTTTTAAAACCTCATTTCCACTGGAGCGTTCATGCTATACACATCCGTGAGGGACATCGACAGGGCATTTTTATCTGATTCGTCAGATCAGATGTGTTGTTTTTAGTCAAGTTGCAGTTTCAGTTTTAGAAAAATGTCGAATTGGGCGAAACCAGCTGCAGGTGTGCGGAGACCGTCCGGCAGTCCAAACGGAAGGTTAGCTTCTTTAGCCTTAGCAGCTAGCCTGCACGGAAGCCTCGAACAACAACTTTACCCAATTACAAGTGCATGTTTCCGCAGCGGGTGCGAACTTATATGTTCAAGTTACCATGGATGTCGACGTTAAAAGGGTTCTCGTTGTGTTGCAGTGCTCAGCAGTTGCGGCTTTTCCGGAGAGCGGCTCCGTACCCGAGTAGAGAAGAAAGAACCGAGGAGCTAAAGGATGCTCTGGACAGGTAAAAGCGGCTAACGGCGGCTAACACAACAGCTTAAACACATGAGAGGCGGTAGGGTGCAGCTTTCACTGGAAACTATACTTTTTAGACCATTTGTTTTCTCTGTAGATGGAGGGCTGGCTTGTTGAATTTGTACTGTATAGTGTTATTATAAATCGCTCCCCCTTATTATTTCAGTGTACTTATTATTTTACTTAGTTGAATAAATATGCATTTGAAAAGTAAAAGATTTCCACCTGGAGCTTGTTTGTATTTTTGTTGCAAATATTGCAGTAAGCTGATATTACAACTCTTTTACTAAAATGAAACCACTCGCTTCTAGCTTATTCTTTTTCGTTGGGATTCCAGTTGAACTGGAATCGAAAAGTAAACATTTGAATGATTCCGTTAGAATAAAAAATATTAACCCTGGATCCATTTTCTTTTTATAAAAGTTCCTCAACAAAAAATTTGTTGAGTTGGCGATATAGAAATAAACTAAATTGAATTGAAATATTGATTATTAAACAGTTCTGGGATTCATCTCTTCCCACACCGCAAGTTTCTGCTAGAAGACGTGTCTGAACTCAGAGAACAGATTGGATAAGTTAAAATAATTTAAAGTTTTTATATGGTCCTAAAGATTTCACCCATCCCTTCAGATGATCTGAGTCCAGAAGAAAAGTTTCAATCTTCCCGTTTGCTGCCGATGTTGACAGTAGAAACACAGTAGATCAGTTTTCCGCTTCACTCCCCAGTGTCGGTCTGTTATGTAGAAGAAAAATATCAACTTAGTTTGTCTTCAGAAGGAAACAGGGAAGTTTTTCTCTACAGCAGTCAGGCTTCACTTTGACTTTTACATTAATTTCTGGAAAGTCTCCATTATCCAGATTCTCATTTCATCAGGTGTATTGCAGCCTGTTTATAGTTTCACATTAAGTGTGTTTCTTCAGTTTTTTCTGAGACTTCAGATGCCATCTGCTGGACAAAAACAGAACCTCATCTTTAGGTTGGAAATCTTTCGCATCATGGCTTTGATCAAAAGGCCTGAATTTTACATCAGTTTATGAATCAAAACTTAAATTTAATTATTGGTTTTAAAACTTTAAGGAACAAAAAATTCTGATTTGGAGAAACTAATGATTCAACTGTGAATTCCATTTAACGGACAAATAGATCTGCAGCTTGGCGCACTTATGTCAGGTGTTATAAACACAGATGTAATAATCTGCACCACTTAGCACTGCAGAGATTTAAGAGGTTCCTGCCTCACTTTGTGGTTCAGAGAACTGAATCAGAGGTTCTGTAGATCAACATATTTGTTTTTTAGGACTTGACACTGAAACCTAAGGACATCTGGACCCAACTCGGCATCAGAAACTCTGATTTTGTTCTCTGAATCGCACATGTTTTATATTTCCTAAGAAATTTTCTAGTAATTTATCATCATGAATCAAAATTCTTATCAGAATTTTTTTTACAATAACAATATCCATGTATTGGGGATATCTATACATATCCGCAGTGATAGATATCTAGATAGAAGATTATTGTTACAGTATAGTATAGCATCTACATTATGCAAACAGAGCAACAGCATAAAGTATTAAATGTGCAATTGGTGTTTCGCTTTCAGCACATTTAACAGATGCAACAGGTGAGGAATGATTGCTACAAACTTCAAATTGCAGGTTGGACCAATGCAACAAGAACATGGCAACTACCACATGTGTAACAGCTACAGTCCAGCTTCTGTCTGTTTTAAATATTGTTTTTCAGCAGGATTTTCAGTGTTTATTTGGGCTGTTTAAATTGTCTTTTTTATTTTTAAGGTCAGATCTGGTTCTGTTTTTCTCAGAAATTAGTTCCTAAAAACATGACACCTTTGTTTTTATATGGTGTCAAGTTTTCAGTTTCTACTGTTGTGCATAGTGCGTTTATGTGTACAAGTTACTCTAAGTTAGAAGGAAGTGGATAAGTCTTATCTGATCGCTGTCACTCTGAATACTGTACTCCACTGTTGGCTGCTGTGGTTTTTGCTGCAGTGTGTGCTGCATCAGTTGTGTCGTCACCTGTTGGGGTTTTTCTGTTTTTTAGATCAGCTTTAACAAATGTACACATTTCAGGAGTTCAACTGTGCAAATATTTAGAAAATACTTTGCATATACATAAGAGGAAAGGATGTGAAAATTCCTGCTACCTTTGCTCGCGTTACTGTACCTACCTCTCCAGTTTTTAAACAGGGCTTTATGTTTTCAGTGCACAGAAATCTGTATATTATAACCACCCAGAAAAACTCAATGAAATTCTGCACATTGAAACTTGTTTTGCTCCATTTCTAGTTATGAAGAACTGGAACAGCTTCAAGGTTACTCCACTAGTGTCAAGTTTGAGGCATACAAACCTCAGCCAAGTGGTGAGACTTTCATTTTCATCATGCAGAACCTTTTATGTTTTTAATATAAAATTACTACTCCTGGTCACTTAAATTACTCCCATCATCTAAATGTGAACTCTCCTCCACCCATCCCGCTACCCCTTCCCAAATTTCTTGAAGTCTTGAACCCGCCAGTCAAAACCGAGGTCGTCACTCCGGCGGACAGACGTAAAGCTCTGTACCAGAAGTTCTACAAGCAGGTCCAGGAGGAGAGAAAGCCAGCCGACTGCGTGGTCCTGTCCGTCACCAACAAGTTCCTGTGAGTTTTCCTCTAGCAGTTGTTCAACTGAAGAGTTCAGCTGAGTTTAGATTTGGATGTTCTGCTTAGGATATTTAGCTTCCACTAATGGATATTTATCGTTTATTGCAGTTTCAGGATGTGTTCTAATTGAAACACTTTTTCAGATCTGCTGTTGACTGAGAATTTATTTGAATTTCTTATGTTTCTTTTTAAACCGCTACGAATAGGGCATCTATACCCTATTGGGTATAATGGTGAATAATTTCACTATTAGTGTCATTATTCAGCAAATATCTAATGCATCAGTGCTAGTTCTTGACTGCTCCAGTAAATAAGACTAACCTTATAGTAGCAGATACTTGAAGCCAGTGTGATGGCAGCTTGGTTTGAAGTGAACCCATATAATCACACAGTTTTGCATTAAATTACTCCATTTTCAAATGAAAAAGAAAAATATAAATGGAACAGGTAAGGAAACTTGGCACAAATCATTCAAGGACATAAAACACACAAAGGCCAGGATTTGAAACATTTGAGCTACATGCTGCATCTAGTTAAGCTTTCTGACTCCACTTCTTTCAGACTGAAGCCAGACATGAAGTGTTTTTTTTTTCTTTCAACACAACATGGAGCAGCAGATGTTCATATTAAAAACACAAACTATTACATCTTTGAGGCATCCTCAGATGAAAAACTGCAGTTTTTTCAGACTAATAACAATTACCACTGATTTTGGAACATAAACAATATGCAGTCTTCTACATCGATGCCAGATATGTGAACACACATGTTGCTGTAATATCTTAATGGTTCACTATGTATCTGATTGGTTCTCGTTTTAGTGCAGTTTCAGCTTGTATTCTCACTAACGTAAACTTCTTTTTTTTAGAGAAACTGATCCGTTTTTCCTTTTATTCAGTCATACATGCACACCCATATAAATCCACCCAGAAATGATCACCAAACATTTCACATTAAAAGTTAATCCTCTTTGTTGGCTGCTGTTGTCGCTGTGTGGTGGTTCAGCCATCAGACAGGTAAGTTTTCCTTCATGATGAAAACAGGGACAGTTTAAAAATGGGTTGCGTGTCATTACACCATAAAAACAAACTTTTCTTTGCCAGGTTGGAAAATTGATTTAAATGTAAGCTTATGTGTAGAAAAACAGTCAATCACACACCACAACAAATGCAATAGGCAGCCTAAATCTTTACATTCAGACATTTTTGTCCATCTGACAGAAGAAACATCAAAACAACCATTTTCACACTTGAAACATTTCTATGGAAGAGGGGTAATATTTAATGTTTACATTTCAGCTTTTATTTTGCATACAACATTCACACTTTCTGCTGAAAATGCAAATAAGTTGGCCAATAAGGCTTCTTGTTTGCTTAAAATACACTCACTGAAAAAGTCAAACCCAAACCAGTAAGAGTCCAACTCGGACATATGATTTGGTTCAGATAATTTGATTTCCACAGAGCTGGTGTGTCTGGAACAGATGCAACACATTGGCTGAATGGAGTTTTCAGCCAGTTACCAGATAACCTATCAGAACAATGGCTGTAGGTCAGAAGACACACAAGACACTTTAGATGTCTTGTTTTTTGCATATACATGAGGAAAAAGGTTAAAACCAGGACTGTCTTCAGGTTAAATCGCTGGCCACTTTATTACACCTTTCTAGTGTTGGTCTGCCTTCAGAATTCTAATTCTGTTAAAGATTCAATAAGCTTTTGACATTCTTTAGATATTTTGTTCTTTTTGAGATGATGGCATCATTAATTTTCTGCAGTTTTCTTGTTTATGCTTCATGAGAGTTTTGATTTTCGCCACAATCCAAATATGTTCTGCTCAATTTCCATCAGGTGACTGATGGACGTAATCATCAGAGCATCGATGGACAGTAGTCATAAAGTGGTGGACAGGACCAACGATATTATTCAGAGAAGCTTCACAGTTTAAATGATGCTCAGTTGGTACCAAGCGATCCAGATTGAACCAATAAAATATCCAATACATCATTATTTGGTTGTCCTCAGTCTAGACCAATACAAGCCAGGACAATCCACATTTTCATGTTTATGCTAAGTTTAGACCTTCTCCAATAAATCAAGACTTGTTGGAAAAGGTGACATTCATCCAACCTGTTGTTCAATTTTATTGTATTGAAGCTTCAGTTTCCCGTTATCTAAAAGTAGTCACACTGTGAAATTGGTTCATATTTAAAGTTATCAAGCAAGTTGCCTTCAATATTTCTAGATTCATAGAGTTCCTGCCATGCATTTAGCTAATTCATGTTTGTGGTAACAAGTTATGAAACTGAAGAAGTTCCTAATAAAGTGGCCAGTAGATTATTGCGTCCGTTTCCATCATCACACCGATCTACAGATGAACTTTAAAAAAAGTTCTTGCACAATTTCATATCTGAAAAATACCTTATCAACTGAAACTCAATAAATAAGTTTTGTTTTTAAAAATATATATTTTAACTGAAGAAATAACTCTCATCTTCACCTCAGAAATGGTTATTTTATATGCCATCTAGTTAACTCAACACAGAAAAGTCTAGTTAACAAAGTGTTTCTCTTCCTCTCAAAGGGATTACCCCAAATCGCTAAGCCAGTGCTTGCAGGAGCGTGGCCTGTCAGTGGAAATGCTGTACCTTCAAGCGGAATCGGGCCTGACCCGGGCCCTGCAGGACGTCCGAGCAGACGGCTCCCCGTTATGTATACTGGTGGAGCAGAAAAACGTAGCTCTGTCCTCCTGCACTGTTATCATATTCTCAGAGTCCCTCAAAAGTAAGTCCGTACCCCTCGTAATCCTTCAAGCCCTCCCCAGAACATGTACGTTACAACCCTCAGTTCTTTAAAACTCTTTCCACTTAAACAAAAAACTGCATTTTGCTCTTAACACATTGACATAAAAGTTTCATAAAGCTTTCTTATTCTCCTCATCTTTTAAACGGGTACTAAAATTGAGTTCTGTTGAAGCAAATACACACCATGAGCACTAAACTTTTCAGGAAATAGCCTCTGAAATAAACACCATAACAAAACACCAAATGCAAACTCTGATGCTTAGAAAAAACTAAACTTATATCATGATTGTAAAGATGGGTCGTTTGTTCTTTTTGGCTTGAGCTGACATTGTTGACTTGGTTAAAACCTTCACGTTTTGAAAGGAATTAACGGCTAATCATAACCCTGACCTTTTATGCAGTTGTCCTGTTTCAGTTTGACCTGTGGAAAGACTCAGGTGGCCAGATTGGAAGTTGAATAAGAAAAGTAATCAGAGTTGAGGTTGGGGCCCACAAGGCAGTACTGCTGACTCTGACTGCCAGTTTCACTTTTGTAAAAACTGTAGTTGGGATTTTAAACATTGCCTTGGCTGACTTTAGTGGTTGACTTGTGAAGGGCGAGATGGTCTAATTAAGTAGTCAGTTGCGACAACAAGTAAATGACAATGACAGACCAGTTGTGACAACTTTCCATAAAAATATATACTATAGTCCATCCAGTTGAGAAGCATTCTGTAAATCGATCACCATCTTTGCTTTGTGAAATCGAGTTTGCATTATTTGCATTTTATAAAACAAAGATACATCATCAATCCTCACTAGGGAACAATAATTTTTAAAAAGTAGTTTGAATTTTAACTTGTGCATATTGTGATGACAATCTTCTTGGAAATCAACCTACGTTTCCATCCTCACAATGCACTATATCTAATGGTAGGATCAAAATTTGCATTGCCACTATCACAAAGACCAGCTTGGATGCAATACTTGGTCAGCTATGAAATATGCACATCCAGCTATATTTGGAATATTTATATTCACAGTCAAATTTACATCAAATGTCAGTAATAACCAAAGTAATCAACTTTGTGTCATTACCCATGTGGTTCTTATAGGAAAATCAGTTTCAAACACTTGAAAGAAACAATGTCTGTAAAGTTAATAAACTGTAGAAAGCAAAGTGGTAAAATTTATCCCATCACACGTTGCCAACAACGTGCAATTCACTCCAACGTAACAATCTATGCGCACATTCACTGCACAAGACTCCACTCATGAAAATAAAGTTTAAAGTTCACAGCAGAAGATTTGGAGAAGGTAGTGAAATACTGGTATAGTCTGAGATTAGACCAAAACTGAACTCACTAGAAGTCATTATAAATATTGTAGAAAGACTGATTCTGCACATCACACCTCCCAAAAACATTCTGGCACACTTCATATTCCTGAAGAAACGTAGAGAAATGCATTAAAAAACTCTTGGTAAGAGCCTGAAAATGAATTTCCAAGCAAGACGAAGGGGCCAAACACACAGCAATGGACATTTTTCATTAGTTTCAGAAAAAGAACCAACTAGAATGACCAAGTCCATCTCCTGACTTTTATCCAGTTGAAACTCTAAGGAAAGATCTAAAGATCAGAGAAATTACCTGATATTTTATGACAAACATTTACTGTATATTTTATAGATTTTGTTGAGGGCGCCTGTCAGAAAAAGTTTGGTTTAACCAACAGAACAAATGACCCAATTAACTGAAACACAACTCAAGTTGGAGGGGAAACTCCTTATTTTCATCGAGTTTTCACATTTGATGCCATTTACAAAATCTAAACCTGACTTTCATTTACGTGCTTCATGCACCATAAATCTGCATACTAATAGAAAACTGTCATAAAATAACAATTTAGGTAAGATGAGAAGCCAAATAAATTCAACCTGAACTTGCCACAAAATAAGGATTTTTGTTTTTTTCCCTTTTGTAATGAAAAAAAAAATGGCTATAAATCTAGGAAATTTCAAGTCCTGCCACAATTGTAAGGAAAACACATTTGTTAGCTGTCACACAGTAACGGTCTTGTTAGAGCTACATTTAATTTTCTTTTGAAATAAATGAAGCAGTATTGAATTAAATCTGAATTTCCAAGTTTTACATGGGTGCAACACAACCTGCTGCTTAACCCACACATGAATTTTCCTTACCACCATTTAGCGGAAATCAATAATTTAATCCAAAGAAAACATTATTATACAAAAAGATGGAAAAACAAAAAGAATAAACACAAGTTTTGTCATTTACACAAAAGATGCATTTTATTGTTCAGCATGTGCCCCAATCATTTAAGTCCTTACTCTTAAAAAAAGAGACTTTTGTCTCCAAATTTCACTGGTTAAATAATCAACAGCCATTTAAGCCAATACAAATGCACAATGCACAACATTTCAGGTGATTTTTGATGAGTAGACAGTCCAACTAATTCACCAAAATTGAGTGAATAAATGAGTTATTTGCCCTTTACAGCATAAGACTAAACTGTTAAATGCACAGTTGAAAATCAAATATAAAATTGTTGAATTTTCTGGATCATGAACAAAGCAAAACTTCAACAGAAAGAAGCTTGTAAGGAAATTTTATTGCGATTGCATAAGCTCCACACTGCTACCCATTATCTCCTTAAACCTCAGCGTTTTAAACGCAAGATTTGTTGAACAAATATTAAAAAATAAAATCCACCTGATTATGATGGAAAAGAACAATTAAAAACCTTTTCTTCACTCTAAGTTGAATTTTCTTCCAGCTCGGTTTTAACACTCCCGTTTTCCTCCCAGTCCACCGTAACATGCCTAAAGACCAGGCTCTGGACTTTGTCCAAGCCGAGTACAGTCGTGGACTCCACAAGGAGAGTTCACCAAGGGATCCTGCAGACATCGCAGCGCAGGCATCGCAGCTGCTGGACGACTTTCTGGATCGAGAAAAAATTGCACGGCACACAGTTCCCTCCGAAATCCGACATCTCCTCTCGCTGCTAGCCGACGGGGTGCATCTGTATTTGGAGGAGCTGGAATCCATCTCGGAGTACGTCGCTTCCCGACAGGACCATTTGCAAGGTGAGACACTGGTGACTGATTGGGGCTCATATAGTCTGAACAAATGGCTGCAGTTTATGTTTTTTTTTCTTTTTCAGCTCTGGCCTTAGGTGATGAGGATGATAAAGGGAACATGATACCCCCAGGATTGGGGAAACCCCCTCCTCTGCTTCCTACCCCACCCGGCCCACCGCCTCAGTCTGCCTCAGTAGGATCTCTTGGGGACCACTCTCCACCTGTATCTGTAGGTCTGCTGCCAACACCAGGTCAGGACTGCAAACAGCTACGTCCTATTTTACTAAATCTACATGCAGTTACCAATGGGCATGGGCTGGTTTCAAAGTATACTGTGGTATGAAAAAGTTAGTTTCAAAACCATGAAAATATTCTGTTCTGTTCCTGTGGTATAGAAACGTTGAAGCGTGATGTCACACATGCAAGATCTCGCCCCCCGGCTCCCTACTGGAGGGCAAGAAACGATGACAACCATTGGTTTTAGTGGTCAGGTTGTCGACATAAGTTTTAAATGTACACGTAATATATGAAAGAAAAACGGACGCACTGTTTTGCTATTAAATTTCAATAGCCGACATAGAGTGAGAAAAAAATGAGTTCAACTTTTTTTCGGCGTTATTTTTCCCTTTGCTGTAGTGCAGTGAACTGAATTAATGCCTACACCTCCAGGTTTCATTTTGTTAATTGGATTGTTCTAACGCAGCAGCTCAGCTACACACGGCAAGTAGAATAGGTTTTTTAGGTTTTTTGCCCTCCTGTGTTGTGTGCATGCGCAAGATTTCTGGATCTAAACAATAACATGATTAAAGCGATTGGATGCAAACTTTATCAGTAGAGCTTAATTGTGTTATATGCTGAAAATTAAGTATGAATGTGTTTGCTAGAGGGGAATGAAATTTCCACATCACCTGCGATCTAAAAGCAGTTTCCAGATAAAGTTGGCTGACTAGAGGTGGAGGTGATTTGAAACTCCAGTTAAATTCACATCTGTCCTAATTGTTTTTTAGAACAGCAGTGGCTCTGGCAGCAGCAGGTCATGTGAGGCTGAAGATCAGCTCACAATTCAGCTAACATTTAATTAGCATTCACATCAAAGCATGCTAAAGAAAAGGTGAAATAACACTGTAATCATAATTGGTAGTCTCATACCAGCCCATGCCTAGTTACCAACACTGCAGTGATTATCGGTGCTTTGGTATTTTTCATCTTTGTGTCCTGAAATGATTTCCTCCTCAGGCTCTTTCCCCAAAACCAAACCTCCTCCGCTCCTGTCTTTGCATCGGACTCCTCCTGGGATGTCTTTAGGACCCCTGGGTTCCCGGGTCCCCCCGTCCTCTCTGGATCTGTACGGACCTCCAGGTTTGTCCCGAGGGCCGCTGCTCCACCACGCTCCTCCGCTCTACCCGGGCCTCCGGTCCAGGCCCAGGGCGGCCCCTCCGTCCTTGAAGGGTTCTCGTCCTCCTCTTCTGTCAACACCAGGTAAATCTCTTCATTTGAGATCTTTGGCCTTTTTAGACAAACTAATTGCAGGATTAGTTTTAAGATGATTTCTGTGAGTAAGCAATTATTTTTACGTTTTTACAGTTGGTCCCCATCTGCGACTGGGTGGACCAAGACACTGAAGGCCGACACTGTAACACACAAAGCGTTTTAGTATTTCAGATGACTTCAGAGCAGGAAGTTTCCAGAGGAATCCCCTGTTGGTGTTTCTTATTAAAATAACACATAAAGTAATACATATTTTCATGTTTTGATGCCTTTTTCTTTTTGTTGTTTCCGGCTTTTAACCTGATTTGCAGCAAGAGGTTAAAACTTGCTCTTGCTGCAAATAGTCCAGCTTTATTTGCAATTTTCTGCCATTTTTTTTTCTGATGAAGTTTCATATTTAAGGAGGAAATGTAACTTTTTCTTTGTGGTGGTAACATCAGCAGCAACACAAAGTACAAAAGTTTAAACATGATTCAGCAAAAAAAACAAAAAAAAAAGCAAGTTCTTATGATTTATTGTGTAGGATTTAAGTTTTGATATTCTGCATATTTTTGTTGTTTATAAAATTCAGTTAAATATGTAAATGTTCATCACTAAGCAGGCCATCATTTTCTTTCTGCATTGTACAGAGATTTTAGATCCCATGGACTCAAACGCACCAAACTCTGCAGACATTAAATATAACTGTTAAGCGTATTTCTTTCTGAAAGGCCTGTTTGTTCTGTATTTCTGATGGCAATTAAATCTTGTCATTTTTTTCTTTTAAATGTGAATATTGAGTCTGGTTTTCTTTCATTGCAGCTGTGTTAAGGTTTGTGGTTTGAAGTTTCAAATGTTTGGAAAACCTTTGAAATGCTTCAGTGTTTAGTGAGAACTTTTTTATCTTTAGTTGAAACGGGAAACATCGAAAATCATATTTATATAACAGGCAGTTTGTCAGCTATTCATTCATTCATTCATTTTATTTTAACCAAAAGGTAAGGGATGTTCCTGCAGAAACTCATGAATGAATAAAATCCTTTTTTTATTTGTTTAGTCATTGTAGCCTTTATTGGGCTAAAAACATTTCCACGAGATTGAAACAAAATTCTGTTTTTCTGCTCTATGCATAAAATTGAATTTACGAGTTTAGGGTTATGTCTGGAAAACCCAAATTGTTCCTCTTTTTAGTTCTTTCCTGTTCACCAATTGAAAGGGCATGTTTGAATTAACGTCACTGTGTATCTGCATCCGTGAGAATAAGACAGAAATGTCCTTTAGTGTCTGTGGGAACATTCAGATGCATCAGCAGCAAAGTAACAGGCAAATTGAAATATGCATATTTAGGTAAAGGTAGAAATACTAACAAAGAACTTACAGTTTAGCCAAATGTATGAAGGAAGAATTTTGAAAATGTAATTATGAGAACTATTCAGATTCAAATGAAATGCGTGTTCTGCATCTTTATGCAAAAATAACTACAAGGAAGTGAAAGTGACTGTGGGATATAGACACCGTTTGTTGGGAGAAGAGAAGGTCATAAAGTAACAGCTGCTGAGGGGAAGGATTTGTGTTGACGCTGTTTTGTGCATCGAGGATGCAGCAATTTGTCAATGATGGCGCTCTCCAATTCAACAACTCATGCAAGAAGTAGGAGATGAGGTTTTAACCAGAGTTGTTCTGTCTCCCACCACCTGAACTGAATGGAGGGAGCATCCAAACAGAGCTGGCCTTCCTGATGATTTTACTGCTTTTTAGCTTTATGCTCCAAAAACTGCATCTTACTCAGTAATTTAGTCTATTTTCTTGTGTAAATATCCTAGTACACTATAAATAAGAAAACTAACTTGCAAGTAACTTTTCAACAAGATATGGAATCTTGTTTTAAGTCAATAATTAATATAAGGTGCTAGTTCTACTGGTAGATTTCACTTGACATTTTTCCATGTTTTAATTTAGGTAATCCATCAATGGAACTAGTGCTTTTAGTTTTCTATTTATCCATCTAGTTCTGTTGGTTGCTCGGTTGTAATTTTAAAGAAAACGTTTTCATGCCTGAAAAGTTTCCCTGTCTGCCAAATCCTGTGCATGTTGTCTTTACACGTTTTAAACTCTAGAGGGCGACACAGTCCAGCTTTCCCCCCCCCCCACTGCAGTGAAAGCTGAACTTCATGAGTCAATTTAGTTTTTACCGTCTGCTGTCGTCAAAATATTTAACTAATAAATATTTAAGCTATGAGTCATGTTTAGGAAATATTTGTTGGGTTTCAAAATGCATAGAAATGTTTCTTTGACAACCTCGGTGAGCCGAGGACACGTAATGAGAAGCACAAATTATAAGATGAGTTTTATTTAGAGATTATTAAAGAAAAAAACATTAAATATGGTACACACATTTTGACAGGTGGACGTGAGTCACATGAAAAAAACACGTGGACTTGGGATGTTTAATAGTGCAAAAACACGATTCACTTGAAATATTTGAAAATATATAAAGTTATAAAAATTGGAAATGACATAAAAAAAATTGGAACAATGTTTTTGTTCCAGATGTAAATGTAAAGATGTTCTTTTTCTCACATGTCAAAGTTTATCAGGTCTTGTTTCATAATTCTTCACTTCATGAATATGCAGTCATGTTAATCACATTTCTTTGCGTACTACGTTTCGTTATATAAATTTGCAGCTACGACTCAAGACAAACAAACTTGACCAAAAAACTACTTCATTTTGGTTTGAGACTATTTTGAACTATAAAATCCACAGTCATCATGTTTGTCAAAGCTTTAATATGACACAATGTCAGACGTTTGGGTTCAACCAATAAGATTGAAACGCTCTCCTTAATGCGTTGGTTCATGAAATAACGCTCCACAGCAGCTGTTGCAGGAAAATGCTTGTCCAAACTACAATGGATGGCGTACTTGAATGTAGGTTCATGTGTTAGTGGCCTAGTTAAAGTCCAGAACTAAATCTAACTGGGAATCTGTGGGAAAACTCTCCATCCAGTCGTGAGCCAAGTTGTAATAGTTAAATATCTGTGTTGAATCTGAACATGGAAGAAATGTGGGTTTATGTTCAACATAAAGATCTTGTTAAATTTGATTTACCACATTTTATTAAATCTGTGTTGAGCATTAAACAAATGAATCTTTCTTCAAACATTTCTCAACAGTTAAGTTTCTTTTTCCCATAAACCTCCAATTGTTTTCCATAAGAGAGAGAAAAAAATCCATCTCCTTCTTTTAAAAGTGTACCATAAGTAAGATCATTATTGTTATTACTGTCATCGTAGCGGCTGAAGTGGGAGTTAAAGATGCTCCGACACAAACATACACGACGTGAATGTGGCTGAATGTTCTCCTCATGGAGCCTCCTCCTCGTCTTCTCCAGCTGTGGGAGCGCTGCTGTGAAGAGCCCATCATCTCAGGAAGTAATGGACAACCGTCTCCACCTCATTACTCCAGCCTACACACACACACTACACACACACTCTGATTGGACACGTGTCTGGAAACAGGATAATGCTGCTGTTCCGGTGTCTTAAACTCAAAATTTCAACATTTCACTCTGGGTCTCACTTTTATCTGATACTTCTGCAGGTTTCTAATCATGGTTTTGTGTCAATTTTTTTTCTTATCAAATGTATTTATTTAGAGAAAAAGGAAACATGCAATATTACAATTCAGTGTAATCCACTTTTCTTGTGTATGTCTCCTTTTTGTTTTTTAAGTACATATTGGGTCATATTTTACCATGTTCCAGCTTCAGCAGAATTTACAATGGCTAAAACGACAAACACAAACGCACATCCACGTATTAAAAAGCCCCAAACCTGATCCAGTTTTCTGCCATGGCATATTATGGCCATGGAAAATGGAGAAAATGAGTCAATTTCTGCCCAAACTCTCAGAAACTTTGAAGTTACGCTCAGAAAACTCAACTATTCTGAGATTAATTTCAGACATTTTCTATAAAAACAAGCAAATTTCAGTTTGAAAAGTTGAAAATTTGCTAGAAAAATTTAATGAAAAACCAGTTTTCTAAGACAAATGTTTCAGCATTTGGAAATTTTATGAGTTTGAAATGTCGACAGATTTCGACTTTTGACACTCAAAGTTTTATGTTTCTTTTTTTAATGAAAATTTGTCATTCAATACTTTTTCTTATGGGATGCTTTTTTTGAGATTGTGAGAATATTCTCAAAACTTCTAATTTTTTTCTAGCAAATTTTCAACTTGTTCTGAAATTTCCCTTTTTTGTACTTTAAAAAGTCAGTTTTTGCCTGAAATTTGCTCCTCTGCTGCCTGGTCCTGATACGCCACTGCAGTTATCAGATCTTCTTTCTCTAGTTTTAGAAATGACATAACATCTTGAAACCACAAAGAAATTGAAGGTGTTTTAGAGAATTTCCAAAGGCGTAAAATGTGTGTGCCTGGCTAGAAGGGACACACACTGTACCTTATACACTGTACTAATGTTAGTACACCAACTGGAAAACCAAAAATTGTTACAAAGGGTTTTATGTCAATCTGGCATTTAAAGAGCTTCAGAAAGAACAGCTGAATATTCCAAAATCTACAAAATGTTGTGGTTTAGGTTTCATGTCTCACACTGATCCAACACTTGTGGGTAAATTTCACACAGTTGGGACTTTGAGTGGTGAACTTTATGTGGCATTTTAAATTAAATAAATTGTAACCTAGCACAAGATGTACTTCACCAAATATTAAGAATAGCCTTCTCCCAGAGCTGGTCCAGCTGGTCTGATTGCATAAACTAACATTTAAAATAATCTGAAGTTACCTTTTGATTATATATTCCAAATAAAATGTTATAAAGATGTCCCTAAATACAAATAACTTGACTAAATTCCACTCTTTCCTTAATTGAGGGCCTCCTAACATCAACAAATATCTCAACAATGTAGAATGCACCGATTTAAGGTCAGACAGAAAACAAAGGAAATGGAAAACAAATAAGGTCAAAAATACAAACCCAGAAAAACCCCAAAAATAAAAACAACCCTGACGATTCCATCTAAGCCTAGCTTTCCTTCCTTTCTTTTTCTAAAGACTTTGCAACACTAGCTAGTGAGCTTTCCTCAAAGTATCAACCAGAAAACGGGCCAGGACAAAAGGAGAAGAGATTAAACCTCAGCGGTTGTGTCCTGTCTGTCGTTTCTATATCTGGGGTTCCCTCTCTACACCAAATACTCCCAGAGTTTAGTCTTTCTGCAGAAGAGGCAACTTCTTGTACCAGGATCTCATTCTGTCTGTCAAAGGTCAGAGCTGGATCGTAGCTGGACCAGTAAATCCAGAAAATCCACCTTTTAGTTCGGCTCCTTCTTCACCTCAAAATACCGGATCAGTCACTGCAGGGATCCAGACAAATCCAGAGTCATCTATTCATTTTATCCTCTTTGCTGTCGTCTTTTAGGGACAATTCTCAACCCGCATGAAGCACTTCGCCTTTTCCCAGAGGAAAGCCATGATCTCAGATTTAGAGAAGTGAACTTTCATGCTCACCACCTCATGCTCAGCTGTGTAACAGTCCAACTCTTGCTAAAGTTGCGGCTTGAAAGCGGCAGCAGAACCACAACATCTGCAAAAAGCAAACAGACTCCGGCATTTCCAAAGCAGACAACCTTCTCCCCATGACTACGCCTTGAAATCTTGCCCAGGAAGACCGCAAATGGTTTGGGAGGCAAAGGGAAGAGTTCTGGGAACAAGCTTCACCTTGGAGTGAAAATGCTGAGTTGAGTTGTCAGACTTTTCATGAAAAGCATGAATATTGTTCAAGTCTTAAGATGTTATCTGGTAAAACTTTACCTGACAAATTAAATCTGATAGTATGCAATTAGATTAAATTAGACTGAATATATAAGTCACTTTCCTAGAAATTACAGGATACTTTAACTTATAAGTTACTTTCCTAAAACTCAGAGGTTACTTTTCCACATGGAGGAAAGTTTACCAGACCTTGGACATTTCTTTTCTAAACCCTAGAGGTTACTTTCTCAGAACTTGGTAGTTACTTTTTAAGACTTATAAGTTACTTTGTCAGAATCTAGAGGCCAGTTTGCTTGAACTTGATGATTACTTTCCTAAAAGTTAGAGATTACTTTCCCAGAACTTTGAGGCTAGTTTGTCTGAATTTACTAGATGCATTTTGGAACAGGTTGCTTTCCCAGAACGTAGAAGTTAGCTTTCATAAATTAAAAGATTTTGTTTTTACTCATCAACACTTTCCCAGAACTTAGAAATTATTAACCCAGTACTGCTTTCAATAACTTTACAAATCTGACCCTCAAATTCTCTTAACTTCCAGTTTGTATTGAAAAATTATCAGGCTATTTTTGCTCATTTTATTAGTTAAGATCTAGAATAGTTCCTCAATATAAATCACTTATAAATAAGTCACAGAACACAGCCTCATTCTTCAAAGTACCCAGTGAGTTCCCTGAAAGTTACAGGAAAGTATATGGGCTATTTTCTGCAGCGTTCCCATCTCAGTGTTTGGCTCCAGAATAGCGCAGATAAACAGGTTTTGTTCATCTGCTCTCTCATCCGTCAGCTTTGCTCCTCATGCTTTCCCACTTCTTCCTGCACATTTTCCACGTCTCCACCTTTTGAATTTAGTTTTTATTCCTCCTTTTTCACAAACATCATCACAAGTCTCTGTCATTAAAACGATAATGCACGAAATCCATTTTCTGTGCTGTACAGCTTCAGTTTTCCCCCTTCCTCTCATTCTCCCTCCATGCACCTTTCACTCCCCCCTCTCCTCCTCCTCTCTTCCTCTTCCTCCTTCTTTCTCTGCTCCCCACTGGATATCAATCAGAATCTATCACTCCACCTATTCCTGCTGCCTTTGTGTCAGAATTCACAGGAACTTCACGGAATTGGAAACTGTTTTATTGTTACATCGAACTCTCGCTGTGTGTGTTTTTGTGAAGGAGTGCGTCGAGCTTCAGTGGCAGAATTAATGGAATGCACACACACACACACACACACACACACACCCCCACAAACCCCCACACACACACACACACACACACACACACCTACACACACACACACACACACACACACACGCACGCACACCCCCACACACACACACACACACACACACACGCACACGCACACACACGTCCTTGCCACCCAGCATCACCACAACCCTTCCACACACACTCATGCGTTCATGCACACATTAGGGTGTTAATTGTTGTGATAACACCTTCCAATAACAAGACTCTAATTATCAACATGTTTGGCTGTGGGAGTGTGTATCTGGCACTTGCGCGCAGATCGTGGGGTGAGCGTTTCTGTGTGTGTGCCAGTGTGAGGTGTGGCACCGAGGGAGGAAGGTTTGATGATTTTCGAACATGCTGCTGTGCCTGCTTCGGTGTGAGGGGTGGATGCTCTCATGTATGGGGCGATGATGTCTCAGTCTCAGTCCGGATTTGCATATGACAAGAGGTCTTTTGTTGTTTAGCTAATTGCAAAAGGCTCTGCTTGAGAAATGACACCACCGCAATGCATTCCACTGAATGTGTTTGTTGTATTCACAGAGAGAGATTTTTGCAGATCTTTGTCATGTGTTTTGCAGATCACATGTTGTCACAATCATCCAGCAGAGCCAAACTGGAAGACTTGTGTCGTCGTTTGAAGGAACAGTTTTTGAGTTTTAAATCTGGACATGAGCTATAGTTGTCAACAGTCATTATCTGCTGACTCTAATACCAGAAAACTGGCTCTGTCTTGGCAGCAAGAAAGTTTTACTGTCCAAGCTGCTCTGCTAATGCTAGCTTGTACGTAAATCGAAGGATTACATTTAGTTTTAGCTGGACAGTTTGTTTTGGTTTATGTTCTCCAACACTCACAGAGCTAATCATTCAGTATTTTACTGAGATCTTCTGGAAAATACACACTTTCTTGGCTGCTGCTTTAGTTTCACTGTACCGCTAACTTCCAGCAGCTAGCTAAGGGCTCTGCATGGTTGAGTCAAAATGCCAAAATTAGTTGTAAATGTTGCAGCTGCATGACAAAAATCACATTATTTTGTTCTCAGTCTCATCTTGTCCCCTAAATCTTATCAGATCCCAGCTGGCAAACTTTTTGGCCCCGTCCATGGAAAAATATCGGTTTGAATTATAAAAACTGTTCAGAAAAAACATGAACAAACCAGATTTGTTTGAGACAGCAGCTTGCTGAGATAAGAACAGTGACTCCCAGCAGGAAGAAATATTTTAGACTGAGTTTCACATATAAACCACTTCAGATTTTAAAAAGAGAACTGGTCCCATTTTGACACCGGTTTGAATTCTTTACCAAACCAGGGACTGACCCGTGGGCCAATGCACCAGAGAGGATAGCAACACAGGTTGATCAACAGTTTCCAGTTAATGTTGTCACTTAGAGTCAACATTATGTTCACCCTGGATGGGTTTAGAATTAAAACTATTTTCATTCAAACCTGAAATTAATTTCTGATTGGAAATAATCAGAAATTTTAGTGTTTCTAAAAAAGATAAAACATGTAAAATTTGATGTCAAAAATGATCCATACCCTGAGAAAATCTTTAAGGATCTTAAAACTCTCCTTGACAATTTAACTCTCATGATGAAGTCCAGGTCAGTGACGTTGGATGACCTTCTTACCATCACCCTAATCTTTAGCACCCTCCACTGTTTCTCTATCAAACTGAAGTCGTGACTTTTACTGGGCCATCTCAAACCTTTAATATTACTTTAAGTCTAAATCTGCAAGGAGTATGAATTATTTTTGGCTTAGCAGAGACTCCTGACGCCACGGTGGTCCATTGTGGAAACACCCAGGGCACCAGCACATCCTGCACCATGTGGCGAACATTAAACCCGGGATACTGGGCAGTTGGACAATGCAAACCTTCAAGATGACTCCGTGAGACCCGCCTCATTCCTGACGGTTTGCAAACTGAATCGTTTATACACCTAGGCTGCATGTAGAAGAAATTACATCCAAATCTGAGCGTTTATTTATTTTTGTTGTTGTTTTTGTTTAAAGCTGAAGTATGTAACTTTCATTAAAATTATATGTTTTTTACATATTTATTAAAATTATCATTATGCTGTGACAGTATGATATAAAACAATAATCTGTGGAAAGAATCCTGCTGGGGCTGCACAGTGGTGCAGTTGGTAGAGCTGTTGCCTTGCAGCAAGAAGGTTCTGGGTTCAATTCCCAGCCCCAGTCTTTCTGCATGGAGTTTGCATGTTCTCCCTGTGCATGCGTGGGGGTACACATGCACCCTAGAAAAAAAACTCTGAAATATTCAGAAATTTCCAATGTTTTTCTAGAAAATTGCTGAGATTAATCTTAAAATTTCCAAAGATTTTCTAGCAAATTATTGCCTTTTGAAATTCCAAAATTCCAAAATTATTTCAAGAAAATTTCTTAGATTCATTATTTTATATATTTTTTGCATAGTATGGACTTTTGACAGTCAGAAATTTCTTTGTTTCTTCTAGAAAAACTCTTAGATTAATCTCAAGATTTAAAAGTTTTCAGTGGAAATGTACTCCTAATTTTTCTTTTTTTCTATCTACAATGACCCTAATAGGCATTCTCACAACACTGTCACAACATGGTGTCAGTTTTAGTAAATATGTAAAGGAAATAAATATATTTGCTTAAATAAAGCAGTGCTCTTTAAGAAAAGCAGTCACTGTTTTACGGTGGAAGATGATGCAGGTAAAAATAAGGTATCTGTCTTATAAAAACACATTCACCTTGTTACAGCAGAGATCACATCATGTAGACAAAATGCAGAAGAAAGAAAAAGCCTTGAAACCCGCAGCCTGTTCATGCAGCAGGATGTTTGGTAGTGACTGGCTCTCATGGAGGCTTTAACGGCCTGGTAGGTGTACTGAACAGACTGCTGGTCGGTTTCCCGGCTGGTTGACTGTTTGACTGGCTGTCTGAGTGGGCGGCTGGCTTCTTGCCTGCCTACTTGGTTTACTGGCTGACTGGTTGGCCCGGTGCCTGGTTGGCAAGCTCACCAGCCTCAGTCGTGTCCCAAGCCAAGCCCCTGCGCCCCTCCAGATCTTAATTGGGTTAAGTTTGTCCGCCACAGATAACACTTCCTCTTTCTTCGGAGAGTATGGAAACAAAAAAATGGCCTGGCAATAATGACGCTCTTTAACGGGGCTCTATTCTGCTTTAGGTGGAGGGAAATTAGGATAAAGGGGGTGGGCTCCCTGCAGAGGGACAGTGTCGGGGGAAGTGCAGCATTGTTCAGCGCTAAGCGCTCAATGAGAACCGAGAGAACGAAGAAAGAAAAGGGAGCGAAGGAAAGTAGATTTGGTTTTCGTTGTAGGGCTGTCACATTGCCACAGTTTCTTTTTAACAACGTCTCATGGCACAGACACACACGACCCTGAGAGACGGGGCACACACCCAGGAATACAAACGTGTCATTGTGTGTGTGCACATGGCTTCTAGACACACAATTTCCCACTTTCCTGTTCAAAACTAACACAAAGAAAATGTTCTTTCCTGCAGCTGAGCCAAGAAATTTACAAAGAGAGCAGTAATAACAGCCTTCAGTTAAACTGAACAAAGGTGTGTGCCGCTATGACCAACTCAGGCTGAGCAAGGCTGCCTCATGGTGGTCATAATGATGTTTTCACTCTCCAGGAATTCATATTTTACCTTTCCTATTATATTTGCTATCAATAAAAATTGCCACAAAGACAAATAACTCATATTTCATTTTGCCATTAAAGGGGAACTATTATGCAAAATTCACTTTTTGCATGTTTTTGTTCTTCCATTTGGGTCTCTCAATACTCCAATCAAGTTTTCTGGGAATAAGTTATTGATTTTTTTGTTTTTGGAAAACAAGCCGTTTCAAAAACCTCCCAGTTGTGAAGTCACAATCAACTAACAACCCGAATGGAGCTGGTTAGCTGGTTTTACCACTGTATGTACTGTACAACGGCTGCTGGCAAAGATAAGTGTTTTGTTGTCCTTGACTTACCATCCTGAAACTACTTTTTTGTTGGTCGTGCAGGAGGATCCACCTCTGCTTTTCAAAAGGTTGTATAGTTGCACATCTGTTTGCCGCCATTTTAGAGATTAAACTTTGATTTGGGGGCGTGGCCAGCAGCAGATTTGCATAAAAAAGACAGAGCCCTAAAGCAGCTCATTCTGAAAGAAACTCAAAATTTAAAATTATTGCTAAGCTACTTTAGAATATAACTTTAAAAGCTTGGACGACCTTGAACCTGGATGGAGAACCTTTTGGAGACTTTAGATGTGTCAAGCCTTATCTTCTAATATTAAAATGACTCCAAACTCAACAGCAAGAACTTCTGCTTCATTCATTCTGCACATTACTCACAAAAACACATTATTTCCTCTGCAAAATCCTTGGGAAGCGAGTCAGGCTGGAAATGAGCAAAGCCTCAAAGCAAACATGAAAATGATGTTGATCTTTTTTCTCTGTCTCCACGCTGAATATTTATTGGTATATGGCTGCAGGCTAAACTCTCTCCCACTTTTTCACCTTTGGATCAGTTGACGAACCCAGCTTACACTGAGACAAACACACAAGCAGCAGTGAGCACACATAATCAGATTTTTTTTTTATTCATTCATGCATACATGCAGCATGTACACCAGAGCATGCATTAAATTGAAATTCAAACTAGTAAGGAATAATGCAGGCGACTGCAGTGCATCTGCAGAAAAATGATCTCCTTTCTGTTGTTAACAGCAGATAAACGATGCAGCTTCGTGTTAGCATTTTAGTCGGTCACACATGAACTTGTTTCAAATAAAAGAAGGCGATACAAAGTGTAAAAGAATGAGATTTGAGGACAGGGAGAGACACGAGAGGCAGCAGAGGGATTAAGGCAGGCGGGGAGAGAGAATGTGCTTTAGGCTACATAAATATAACATGAACTGTGTTCGCAGGTGGCAGGTGGGGAAGCAGCACAATGCAGAGGAGCCATGTTCAGCAGCACTTTGTTCAGCAGTGGAGAATAGACTTTCTGTGCCTCTTCACCTCAGGAACTCCAGGCTTTGATAGCTGGGAGACAGAGAGCGACTGATGTGGAAACAGCTCGCAGCGCTCTCTGACCGTAACTCCACTCTCACTCCCTCTCAGTCTTATTCCTGTTGCAGATGCTCTCACCTCGCATTGTGTCGTCGTCCAGCTGACGCCACGTGAGCTGCGAAAATCCTCAGTCTGGATGGAAGGATGATGTTTGAAAAAAAAAACAAAACGAATTCCCATTTTCTGAAGGCTGAATGTTTATTAAAAGTTTCCCCTCAATTTCATTTAAAATCAGTCCTTACATTATTTATTAATTAAGTTGTACTTTGTACTTTTATTTTTGAATTATCGTCATTAAAAAAACAGAAACATAAAATTAGCTTCTTATCTTTCTTTTGAAAGGACATAAAAAAGTGAAAACATGAAAATCAGATTCTGTTCTAGTTGGTAAAACCTGCATCTGAGAAAGTAAGTGCACCTTTCCTGCTTATGCCAGAGGTTCACTAACTAACCAGGAGTTCAGGCAGTTTGCAGCTCAGGAGCAGAGAGGAGCGAAAACACAAGGCAATGACTCATTCATCCATCCATCCATCCATCCATCCATCCATCCATCCATCCATCCATCCATCCATCCATCCATCCATCCATCCATCCATCCATCCATCCATCCATCCATCCATCCATCCATCCATCCATCCATCCATCCATCCATTTTCCTTCAAACGTGGATTAAAGGAGAATTTGAGTCTGTAGAACAAAATGTTTGCTGAAAACATCTGTCATTATAAATGTTTACCTTCTGGGCCGATCAGCCAATCAGATTTCAGCGTGGGGCGGAGTTGATGAACTGTTCGTTCCCATAGTAACGTGTGGTTTATTTTAAGTCTTTAAAACGATTCATAATGTCTAAGAGTTGTGTAACTCAATCATCCTAAAAATTTGTCTTAATAAATTAGTCTAATGGCTCATTTTTGTTTAACTGTCAGAGAAACTGAACACAATAAAAATCAAGAAGAGAAAATCATTATCTTTTCGGATACATTTCTGAAGATGTGGCAGAATGTGTTACTTATGCATAGCTATTCAGAAAACTAATGAAATTCTAAAAATATTCATGTAAATGTTGCCTTCATGTAATATCTTATGCAGGTTTAAAGTTTAATGTAAGCGCAGCTCACTGAATAGCCCAGTGTCCAGCCAGCAGTAGGTTTTATTTAATGTGAAGGTGTAAGATCAGTGAGATCTTCATGGAATCACCTCCGGCTCCTTGTTTTCCGTCTCGCTGCTGTTAAGGTATGAAATCTTTGAGCCAAATCCCCATTTTGGAGCCATAAAGCTACATCTGCTGCTGGTTTATTCTATTGATGTCCTGTCTGTATCAATTCCCGCTGCATGTCTGTTGGCGGACTTATTCAGAAGCTGCTGCTTGATGTTCTCTTGTTGTGTGCATTAAAAAGCCAAATCCTTGTGGAGATGACAGAGGGTGTAATCGCTGGCTATGTGATTCAACAATAAGGCCCTTAGAAGCCATTCAGAGTGGGGCCTGTCCTTGACCCTTAAGGAGCTTGTAATGTGGGCTTTTTTCCCCCGCTCTTTGTATTTACAGGCACAAACGGGGAGGGGCGCCGGAGGTGGATGGGGGACCGACCGCTGAGCGGGGGCTTTTGGCCCTCCATGCCACTGGCAGCATACAGGGGGAGCCTCACACACACACACACACACACACACGCACACACACGCACACAAAGACATGCACACATGGGTGTCCTGCATGGCCAGAGCTGCATAGTAACTAGTTACATTTACTCAGTTACAGTTTATTTGAGTAATATTTTTAGAATGTACTTTTTACTTTTACTCGAGTAATTTAATTATGAAGTATTGATACTTAAGTAACATTTCTGGATATTTGACTTACTGTGAGTAACTTCACCAAATGAAGAACAAGATTGTTTTAATAAAAAAATCACCAGACTCAGTCAACCTGCATAGTTTTAGTTTCATAAGTTTTATATTGAAAAACAAAAATTTGAAAATTTTTTATTTTCCCTGATTTTGTAATTTTTTTATGGAGCCTGTCTGGTGGGAGAAAAAAAAAAAATCCAACATAATCATAAAACGTTAGTTGTTTTTTTTCTCTCCAACAGTAACAGGCGTGCTCTGTAATTTGAATGATATTTATATGAATTATTTTCATTTTAGTCTTTAAACTACCAAAATTTCCACATAACTTTAAATTTTGGTCCATCTGATGATTGGATTTCTAAATGTTAAATGATCATTTTAACTCAATACACAGGAAAACAGACTGTCTTCTGTCAGAGGCTTCTTCAAATTCACTGTAACACAGACTGCTGCAAAACATCTGTCCTGCAAACAGTCATCACCATCCACAATAACTCTATGAATGTTTTGAGTTTATATGAGTTACAGCAACATTTAATTTTAATATAGTTGCTTTGAATTGAATTCCCATAAGCCTGAACCGGAAGTGATCCGGGCCACTGAACCGCCATGTTGGTAGGCAGGGCGCAAAACAGTGATCAATCAATCAATCAATCAATCAATCAATCAATCAATCAATCAATCAATCAATCAATCAATCAATCAATCAATCAATCAATCAATCAATCAATCAATCAATCAATCAATCAATCAGATTTTATTTGCATAGCACATTTCAGCAACAAGGCATTTCAATGTGCTTTTCATCATTCAACACAAAAACACAGTCATGCAACATTGAATCAACAATCAAAAACATTGTTGATTGTGATGCTTGTGGGCGAGTATCAGTGACGTTCAGGTCGGATGAATGCGACCTGAACGTTAAGAAACAGGTCATATTTGAAAAGATCGGATAGTATCAGATTTATGAACACATATCTAAGTAGAGTGGGTCACATTTGAAAAAAATGTGATCTGTGTTGTTCATTGTCATGAAAAGATCAGATTCGGGTCGCATATCGGGTTTGGGTCACTTCAGGCTGCAGTGTAAACGCAGCTTTAGTTGGGCACATTTTTAGGTTACTTTACTCACCTCTTGCTCATTTCATTTTGGAGGGAAGGCTGAAGGTTTGTGGGTGAGAACTGAGGGGATGGAGAGAGAAAAGAAGTCCTCCTCCTCCCCCCTCCAGCAGCTCCAGCAGGGGTCGGTCTTAAAGGCTTCTCTGCCTCTCCGCGGGGAGGACAGGGTGTGGTAGGGGGGCAGGGAGGCTCAATCTGTGGCCCCGCTGGTCAGCACTGGGAGCTCCACGTTGCTGGGCTATCCATGACAACCAGAGCGAGAGACGGGAGAGGGAAAGTCAGGGAACATGGAAAAGCTCAGCTGCGGTCAGAGAGCGCTCGGTTGGAGCAGAGAGACGAGAACAAAGCACCCAGTGATTTTCATTTCTCCCTCTTTGTTTGCTTTATATTGTCCACAGACGTGTCCCCTCTTTGCTTTACTGGGAATAAAGGAGCTTCAAAGGAGACGCAGCCACACACAACCATGTAGACATAAATGCACACACATGTGTGGCTAATTGAATTATGTGTGTACAGTGAGTCAGATGCTTTCTGTTCGCCGTGAAAGCAGCTCTCTGAAGGGGCGCAGCTCTCCTAAAGGCCAGCGGAGGACGCAGAGAGGCACATTTTAAGGAAAATGTCACCAGATTTTAAACCGAGGAGTAACGTTCCCTTTACACAAAGGGCCTGCTTGTCTGCACTCACTGCCAGATTGTAAGTCAGTGTGGTCCAGAGAAACAACAGAACATGAAGGTTAAACGGATGTGAAATCAACTTTTTTTGAGTTTTACATCATGTTTTAATGTTATCTCATCAAAAACATACTTGGAATGTTGTCTTGATTCTTTGATGCTTGTTTGAGCAATCCTTTAGTCTCCATGGCAACCATTCAGCTGCAAAACGCCTGGTTGGACCTAGATTCACCTTCAAGGCACAGCTCCTGCTTGGAGTTGCAGTTTCCATCTCTGCTCCTTCAGACTAGCCTGCAGCAATTAGCAAACACCTGGTGGAACTGAGTACCTGCTGAGCTCATTGTAGGAGCTACTTGTCAGTGAAACGCTGATAAAAATGTTAAATGGTAAATAGAGGAGCAATGGTGTGATGACTTCCTGACAGCAGTTCTTAAAGAGACAGAGTCCGAATTTCAAGGTGTTAAATTACGAAGTAAAGTTATTTTAAGGTATGTTGGATCTCTATAGCTTTTCATAACAACTGAACATAACATAGCACCATTTTAAAGTGCAATCAAGTAACTATGTACCTGGAAAACACATGTTACTGCCACTATGTTAAGTTTTAAATGTCATGCATCCATCCTCTGGTCTGTCCATCCAATGTGCCCAATCCATAAGGACAGATATATTCAGTCTAATTCTGTTCTCTGACAAATACAGACATTTTTAGATAAATTTCAGAAATTTAAAAATGAATTTTCTGAGCTCGAGAAGTCAAAGTTTACAAGAATAAAAAAAAATTTTTTAACCTCAGAAATTTGCTTGAAAATAGCCTGGAAATTTCTGAATTTCAAAAGTCAATTTTGTGTGAGAAAAAAGAAGCTTTAATATTGACAAAATTCAAAGCTCAGAAAGTCAAGAATTGCCAACTCCAGAAATTTCCCCCTTTTTTTTTTGCAGAAAATTTATGACAATCATTTTCTCCCATATCTTCAACTTCTGGAGTTCAGAAATTTCTACTTTATGCAAATTAAATGTAACTAGTTACGACCCAACTCTGGCCAAAAATGAAAATGAGTTTGACACATCTGATCTGTTGAGTCCAATTCCAGGTTGCAGTTGCGCCATTTGGCCACAGCTCGCCGCTGTTGCATAACTCTCCTCCCCTGCCTCCCCTCTCTCCCTCCCTCTGCCCATCTTGCCTCTCTCGCTCTCTCCCTCTCTCCCTCTCCTGCCTCTCTGCCTCAGCCAACCCGGGCTGTGCCGAGCTGCTCCCTGCGGGATCAGAGCGCTCCCCCGCCGGGACCCTTCTCTCACATCCCCCTGCTGGGACGCGGCTACATTTCCAGCCAAGCACTGCCTGCCTTGGCTTTATTATGTGTGTCTGCGCCGCAGCCCCGCCAGCAGAGGCAGGCAGAGGAGGAGGAGGGAGGCTGGTAGCCAGAGTCAGGACAAAGAAAAAGCAGGGAGACAGAGGCTAGCGCAGGGTTAGACCGCTCCAAACATCAGCCTGCCGTTTATTAGGAAATATTAAACAGAACGGCTTGTAAAAGCAGCTTTCCCCTCGGGGTGGAGAGGCAGGGGGGAAGGAGCGCACTGTCCATGCCACCAGATCCACAACACCTAGAGTAGAAATAACGGACGGCTCTGCCCGGTTCGGCTCCTGGAGGGGTGGGGGGAAGAGAACCAGAACAGCCTGAAACAGTGACACTAAACTAAAGAAGCTGAGAGGAAGAGGAGAGGAGGAAGAAGGCGCGCTTCAATCGATAGAAAATATTTGAAAAAAATACCCGAAATACCAAAAACAACAATCCGTACGAGGTGCTGGCTGTCACTTCTCTCTATCGCAGCGCGTGGAGGTCCTGTCCAGGTGTTGGTTGGTGTTTTTTTTTCTTTTCTTTTTTTTTTTTGGACGCGCGCGTGGGTGGCAGCTCGCGCACAGGTCCGTCCGCGAGCGCTGGAAGAGGTCGGAGAAAGCGGAACGCGTGCGGCAGCGGCGGCGCGGCAGAGAGAAGAGAAGAAACAAAATCAAGGTTGTCGGAGTCGCGGCGAGCGAGGAAGTTGTGTCCGCTTCTCCCACAAAACGCAGCAGCAGCGGCAGCTGACTGGCCGGACTGACGGCAGTGACCGAAGCTGCCGCATTGCAACAGGCGAAGAAGCAGCGAAGAGGTGGTGGAGGTGAAGAAGCAGGAGAAGAAGAAGAGGGAGGAAGAGGAAAGGACAGCCTGGCTGCTCCGCCGCCTGCATGGGAAGCTGAAACCAGGAGCGGAACGAGAGCAGTTAGACAAAATCCAGGTTTCAGGGCGCAAAGCGGAGATGTCCAGACGGAAACAGGCCAAGCCGCGCTCTGTTAAAGGTAAGAAAAGTGCTGGTTTGGGAGCGGAACCGGAGTTTGTGCCGCTGCAGCGTTGACTCTTAATTTAATTTAAGTTGATTTTCCCCTAAAGGGCTGTAAGCAGGCTGTGTGAAGCTCTACAGCTGCTTGGCTTAAAACCTGAAGTTTACTGAGTCAGACTGTGGAAAATAAAAAAAACAAGCAAGTCCTGTCCGCGTATACCTGACTGAGTGGAAATTGTTTTTTAATTAGCTAACACGGGTGGATCATTGTTCTGACAGCGTGGGCTGTTTTATTATTTTTACACCAACTTGTTGTGGTTCACTGAATGATCTCCAATTAGAGGAGAAATCCCAATTTTTATTTACTCTTAAAAATGTACTAAATATGCTTTTAGAATATGGAAAACCGCATAATTGTAGCGGTTTGAAGGTTTCCGTCTTATTTAAGCCTAATAACGGCTATTTTCCCGCATATTTATTATCTAAACATCCATAAAATTGATTGTTTCTGTTTGAAAAATAAGTTTTATTTGCTGCTAAACGAGGCGTGAGTTTTTCCGCCATCGTCATGAAGTGGCGTTCATTGCAGTGCATGGCTGAGTGGGCATCGCGCAGGGGCGGGGTGGAGGGGGGGCATGTGGTGTCCTTGGCCTCCCTGTTTCCTTTATGGGACCCAGATGGGCAGCGGGACTGTCCGACCATGTGGTCACCAACTCCTCCTCCCCCCTTTTCCTCTATTTCCTAAAGCCATCCACGCTTTTCCTTTGCTTTTTTCCTCCTGTGTCCGTGAAGCCTTCCTGGTATTAATTATAAATCAGGATTGTTGGATATATTTTGGGGATGTTTGGAGGTTTTTAGCCTTTGCTTTGAGGCGGGACGCCTTTCATTCTTTAGAGGGGATGCTGCATGTGCTGTGCAGGAATCTCTGACAGAACGTGTTAATGCGCTCCCTCGGGGATGGGTTTGTGGTTTTTATGTCTTTCTACTGCGGGTTGCGTGTGCAGGAAAACGGTTTAAAACTGTTGCTTTTTAGCTCTTGTAGGGAGGAAGATGTGATCGGCAGTGACAGCTCTCGCTTTCCACAGCCGCCTCAGGAATCCTGGGCAAACTCTGGTTCATTTTGAGTTGATTCCTGCAGCATGGATCTGTTTCTGGTTTAGAAATGTGTCACATCGTCCACCTCCTTCAACAGTAGCTGCGTCTCCATCGACTACATAGTTGCACAAATTGGAATTACAAAAATATATTTGCTTAAGTAAAAAACAACTCAAGTTTTTTGATAAAAAGCTTTTGTACTGATGTATCAAAATTAGTTTTTCACAAAGCTGCAATGGAAACACTTTTTTGCATCACATGAATCACAAAATCAAAGGGATGCTAATAGTGACGAAAATGGCAAAGAAGACGACAGGAAGTGGTGGGAGGATGATGGCGTGTCATGAACAAACTTATTCACGTGTGATTTTAATTGCATTTCTCAGTTAATGGAAACAACGCAATTGCAAAATTGTGTTTTCTTTTCTGCACTAGCAGAATATCAGCAAATTTTGTAATGGAAACGCAGCTGGTGTTTCTGTATTTTAACTATGTGTGCACTGATTAGACTTTTTAAAAAGCGTCACTTGCTGATTCTGATTTTGGTCGATGCAGATTTTTTATTGGTCTGAAATGTTGCTAATTAGAGAAAGAACGTTGTCGAGTGGGCAACATGGGGTGGTTAATGTTAACTGCAAACATGCAGACGTGACCTGGCGCAGGTCAAATGCCTCTTTGCTGAGGTGGATAAGATCGACTTCAAATGCAAGTATCTGCCGATCACAGAGCTCTCAAAAGAAAGGAAATCGGAGTGGATTTATTGAAACTTTATGTATAGCTGGACTGAAGAGTCTCCAATAAAGATTAAACAAAAATCATTACTGTAAAATAACAGAATTACTCAAAATTACATTAAATAATGTCACGTTTAGATCTGGAGAACATGAGAATCTACAATCCTGTTTTTCTCTGATCAGAATGTGAGAGATGGGATGAAGATGGTTGTTGTATCCCATCCGGATCAGTAGATCCGTGTGTGTGTGTGTGTGTGTGTGTGTGTGTGTGTTTGCGCTCATGTTTTTGGAAGTGGGATCTCGTCGTTGAAGCCGGCAGGTCTCAGCAGCCTGGATAACCGGAGCTTAGCTTCAGTGAAGCAGCCGAGCGGAGCGAAGCGAGGCAAAGCCGATGCAGACGACCACCACACACACTCTCTCTCTCTCCCTCTCTCGCTCCCTCTTTATGTTTGTTTCTCTCTCTATCTGTGTGTTTTCTGCAAATACGGCCCTTGTTGTCTTGCCTTTAAGCACCATGTGTTATGTGTACTCCTGTGTGTGTTTGCTATCTCCCGTCCGCACCTTGCCCCTCTGACAGCTTGGCACAACCTGGCGTTGGGGGGTAGAGGGGTGGGGGCGGTGGTGAGGGGGAGAGAGATGGAGGAGGAAAGCAGGGAGGGGGTGAGGGGTAAAAGGTAGGAGGGGTGCAGCAGGTGAGGTGGGCATCACCGAGGGATTATCTGTGTTTTCATGTTCTTCTGTCTTTCACCTGCTCACCCAACTCTGACCGGCTTAGCATCAGCAGCAGAATCCCAACTCAGCCGTCTCTGCTGCTGCTGCAGGTCCGGACCGGATCGCAGCGACCCGATCAGAAACAGATCGTTCACTCACCAGTCTGAGGTTCGATGTCAGAAATATTGTCAGGTTTCTGTCGTCCGTCATTAAAGCTGCAAAGAAAAGCTTTAATGAGATTCATCCCAACTCCTTTTCCAAAGTGCTTCTCTATATTATATCAAATTATATAATTTGTCTTGGGATGTTTGTGCATTAAGTGCAACATTTTATGTTATAAATATAAATAGCAAGTAGTGAATCAAAAGCGGCGTGATAATACACACATTTATAATTGCTGAACTTTATACTTGTCACTCTTTCTCTTTTTTCATTTTGACATGAAATATAAAAGTAAATTCTCAGAGACTGGAATCCACCAATTCTTCTCTTCATTGTTAGATTAAATACTAAAACCTTTACCTGTATTTTCCCCATGTTCATTAAATGCAGCTCTGTTTCTGATGTTTATTCTTGTTTATTCTTTGTTGCACTTTAGAGTTTGATAAAAAAAATCTCCAAAATGTTTGCAACATGTTTTGATCCATAAACGTTATTGAAAAATCTTTATTTTATTCTTTAATTACAAACCAACACCTCTGTCATAAACTTGAAGCTCGTTGTTTCAGAATGTATCGTAAGTGGTCAAAATCAGGATCGGCTGATTGGGGCTCAAATTGGAGCTTCTTACTGGCCAAAAAAAATGGCTGATCAGCACATTTCTAATCCTAATCAATGTCTTTTAGTCAAATATATTGCAAATCAGAGGATGAATGCAAAGAACTTGAAATATATCAATTAATCTTTTTAAAAAAGTGAGCTTTCTTCTCTGCTCATTAAATGCATAAAATCTTGTAACTTCCTCCATTTTGAGTTGTTAAATGCATCAACCAGCAGTATGCACTGCGATGCCATTTGTTTAATATGGATTGGGGTTAAAGTTTGAAGAATAAATGAAGATAATCTTAAGCCGACCACCTCATCAAGGAACCCTGAACATTTTGATCTGATGACAAACTGGTGTTGGATCCTGAGAAGGCTGTTTGGTGCATCGAAGGACAGTAAACATCCATGCAACTCGTCTAATATAATATGGTCATGCAGACGTTAATAACCTGATTCATTTTGTATCAAAGTGAACCTTTAGGATTGTAAATATAGATATTGCCATGATTATTATGATTTAACGTTGTGCAGGCCAAACTTTGGTGTACTGTATCCTTTTCCATCAGGAACTTAAGACAAATTAGTTCCTCACTCTTTGATCACCATGTCACATTATGATTTGTAGGGCTGTGTAATAATATCGATTTTGCGATATATATTGATATTTTCTTTCCTAGAAAAAAAAATCGATATTCATCCGCAAGTATCGTAGCATCCAACTGTGACCTTGCTCACTCACTGCTTGCTTCGCTGGGAGAGTGATTAGGTCATCAGGCTTAGAGCGGTTCCTTCAGATGTTAAGTGTCAAGGTTAAAAAGGTATCAAACTATTCAGAGCAGGTACTTGGTGCACTTTATTTACTTTACAAATGCATGTAAGCTACAGTTTGTACTGTTTCAATTAAAAGAAACATGTTTTCTCACCACTTCTTTGATTCATTTTCTCCAGCTGTCGACTTTAAGTCTGTGTCCATGTCAAACCAGAGCCAGGTTTTGTGTAGTTGGTGCTTTTAATCAGTTTTCAGTTAAATTAACTCTATAACAGTCACAAAATGTCATCAAAATCACTCTGTCCCTCTAAAATCTTTCAGAAATTTGCAAAAGTATATTGAATTGTATCGTTTGCTGAATATCGCAATATATATTGTATCGTGAGCAGAATATCGTGTATTGTATCGTATCGTGGATTATTGTATCACTACAGCCCTGATGATTTGTATCTTATCTGTATTTCTAGGTAGAAAGCTACAGTTGGTTCAGTTTCTGTAAAGAAGAGGTTGAAGTCTTGGATCTGGTCAAAATTGAAGATGTTACTCTGAATCTTCGGCTGTTTATCTCTGAAACTATGAAGTTACATTATTTTTGTTTTTCAATTAATTTCATGCGTTTTTGCTCTTTCTGCAACTTATTGCTTACATTTTTTTCTCTGTCAGCAAAAAAATTGAGACAAAGTTTTATTTGATAAGTGTTATCTTTTTATAAAGCAGCATTCCTTTAAAACACATCTTTACAGAAATGTTCCTTGCTTTTGGAAAAGATAAAAATAATGTGCATGAGCACTTTAACGCATATTTTAATATCTTTGTCCGGTTTTCTCTGGATGTTATTATTATTTGAATGAAGTGATAAGCAGCTGCTCTGAGGAATCCATAGCAGGATTAGAGTGGTGAAGCTTTCCTGTATTTATCAGTTGACATTTTCTTTGGAAGCCTGAGAGAACGAGACCTTGGTCAAGTTATCAGAAAGCTTTATCAGAAAGTCAGGACTTTCACTCAGGCTGTAGAAACCGTAACTGAAATAATAATAATAATAAAAAAAGTCTTGTTTAATAAGGATAGATGTGGTTTATGTGCTTGCTGGAAATGGGTTCTCAAAGAAATGGAAATAATGAGGCATATTTACTAGTATTATATTGGGCTTTCTTTGTTTCATCAGTCCATCCTCTTCCCACATGGCTGTTGGTCTTTTTCACAGATTTGTAGCGTGAAGAAATGCGGTCAGATGTTTGGAAACGTCCTGATGAGCAGCGGCCCTCAGGTTCGTTTGACGGATTTGGTGGAACGGGCGAGCCTCTGCAGCGATTAGACCCTGTTAGCAGGGACGGGACCTGACTAATTGCTGTCTGTTAATTGAACATGGACTAATGGTGCGATGATGGAGCTCCTGGGTTAAAAAGAAAGCAGAGATGAGCCTGAGGAAGAAATGAAAGCAAGCTCCGCTTCCCTCTTATCTAAATATTATTTCAGTGGATTAATCCGTTTTTAATGTGTCTTTAGTGAAGCGAGGAAGGCAGAAATCTCATTCTGCGTCTGCTATCTCTCTCTCTCCCTCTCAGCCCTCAGCCCCTGGAGTCTCTCATGCATTATGTAGTGATAATTAATTACACATTAATAAATCCGCTTCATTTGCAGGACATTAAACGGGAGCTGAGCGCATGTGACAGGGAGATGGAGGAGAGTGGGAAGACCGGAGCGGGGCGCTCACTTTTTAGCTGTTCTTTGCTTTGTTTTCCACTGTTTGTTTGGAGCCAAATGATTTCTGTGGCGGTTGGATTTGCTGCTGGAGGGATCTGGGATAATGACATCACTCCGTCTCCTCCTTCCTTCTTGTCCTGCTCTCTGCTCTTCCTGCTCCATGCTTACATGCAAACAGGGTCAGGGTTTTACTGATTCGTGTAAACACAGATTCTCAGTTACGTCATCGGGATCCTTTCTTTCACTTTGTTTGCTTTGTATTTTAACAGAATGAATTATAATAGTGAAGTTTTGGACAGAAAAAGTCTAAATGTACACATTTACAGATCAATACTGGCTCAAGTCAGGGTTTGGGTTTTATTTAATTAATTTTGGTTTTCTAATTCAGTTAGTTTTAATTAACTTTTAGTGTGTTTACTAGTTTTTATTAGTTAAATATTGTTTAGTTTCAGCTTAGTTACAGTAGTAGTTTTTACATTTTTTATACTTTGGTTAATCCCTGTGTGCAGAACTCATAAAGGTAAAACTATTGTATTGATTAGGTAATAGATGTTGAACAGAAGATACCGTTTTATCATCGCTGTTTTGCTAGCCAGGAGGAGTATGGAGTGCAGATAACTTATGTAAATAGCTTGTGTGGGGAAAAAGATAAATAAGTTCATAAACACAAAAATAAAGGATATTATATCTATAATTTAAGCATGTTTTAGTTTTATAAAGACACAATACAGCTCTAGTCGTCATTAAATACCGATTTCAGTTAAAGAAAATGTTTTTTTCAATTTCAGTTTTTATTTTGTTAGTTGTAACTGTAATAACCTTGGGTCAGGTCTTTACAGTACGAACATACATGTATGTTTTTGTTTTTCTACATGCATCACAGGTTTCCACAGAGTCTGAACTTTTCACTCCCCAGTTCTTTCTTCACAGTCAGACCAATAGATCGGTCATTTTTCCATCGACATGCAGAGATACGTTCTCTGTTAAAGACTCTGACAGATGCAGCTCACATTAACGGTCAGCCTGCAGCTGCTCTGCAGCGATGATGTGAAAGCCAGTTTGTTTTGAAGTGAATAAGATAAAGAGAATCTGTGAGCTTTAAGGAAGCCGAGAAACTTATACAACCTTCTTAGGAAAAAAGTCACGTAATCTGTCTACGTCAGAGACGATCGCAGAGTTTATTGTTTCTTTATTAAAAAAGAAAATACAGAGTGCTGTTTTACCATCCTGGATTTGTTTTTGGTCTTTTAGGAATTTGGACAAAAAAAACCCAAAACCTAACTCGGAGCCTAAGAGATTCCTTAGATCATTATCCAAACAATAGAATGCTAAGTTAAGGTTGGCTAAGCTAAATATAGCTAAGCAATGCTAAGTTAAGGTTGGCTAAGCTAAATATAGCTAAGCAATGCTAAGTTAAGGTTGGCTAAGCTAAATATAGCTAAGCAATGCTAAGTTAAGGTTGGCTAAGCTAAATATAGCTAAGCAATGCTAAGTTAAGGTTGGCTAAGCTAAATATAGCTAAGCAATGCTAAGTTAAGGTTGACGCTAAATCAAGACGTGGAATGTTAAGCTCAACTTTTATCATCTAATAAAAGTTTAACTCAACTGAAATTAATAGTTTTTAGTTTATAAAGTAAAAATTTGGTTGACCATCTACTATATGTCCAGTTTTCAGCTAACTCGTCATCTTTGCTGGTGTTAAAATCCTATTTTCTGTCTGTCAGACAGTTTAAAGTTTCTCCTTTTCTTGCTTTCCTGTTTTTGTGTTTGTGCATCTCTGGAGTTTAGGATTGTTTTTCAATGACGGATGAATGGAAAGAGGAAACTCCATCAACCCTCAGGGAAATTGTCATCTCTGTCTCCCATACATAAAACACTTAAAACTTTAAAAAATGTAAAAACGTTAGCCCCCCCAACCCTACAGCCCCTCCGTTTCGGTTGAGTCTTGAGTGACTTGTAGGTCAGATTTAATGACTTGGATAATGGACTGAAATAAGTGGAAAAGCAGCCAGAGTTTCCAGAAAAAAGTGGAAGACCTTATGCTCTACTGCATAAACCCATCCTGAGATGGTAATTATTCTTTTCCTGGTGATCTTGTCAGTTAACAGCCCAGGAGCCGAATAACTGCAACACCAACACGTCATATCGAAATTAAATTATTTAGAAATGACATTCAGTTGGAAGCCAGTTCAGGAATAGCATTTAACAACCAGCACTGAGAGTCAGTTTAATTTGGAAAGACGTTTCACGGTTCTTGTGTTTTACTATAAAGGCTGAGGATTATGTCACACAAAGATGGTGTGTTCAGCACAGATCTGCTGTCTGTCTGTCTTCCTCCCTCCATCTGGCTTTGCCATCAGCGGGTCTTTAATGTCACCCTTTGGCAGAGCGCGGACTCTTTCACAGGCGACCCGCTCTTATAAAACTCTAACCTCCAACATGTGGTTTTGATTACATGAAGGCTGCAGTGTTTCGGAGGTACGTCTGAGTTTTAACAGCACTGTAAAGGCTGCGTTTTGCTTTGTGTGTCCTTTTCTAAAACATCCCGTTTAGCGTTAGCGCTGCTTTAGAGCGGGTTTGCGACGGCTGCACGTGTCGCTCCTGTATAAAAAGCCTGTCGTTGCTTTGCATTAAGGCTTGCTGAACCATTAAATGGCTCTCTGAAAGCTTTGTTAGAAATTCCATTGACTCCTCAGCAGGGGGTGGATTTGAGTTTTTGGTATTTTTCTTTGATAAACGGGACAAAACAAGCTAATGTAATTGGTGATTGGTGGAGCCCAGCGGCACCATGAATTGAATGTAATGGACTCATGTGGATCTGCGCTCAATTAGAACCAAATTACTCCACAATGGAAAGCTTAGAGAGTAACACATACCTAAGTAGATTAGGCCTGCTTTCACTCTGGGAAGAAAACAAAGTGAATGTGTGAATATTGAAAGTAGTCACTCTTAAATTTATTTTAGCTGATCCAGAAAGGATTTCAGGTATTAATCAGGAGTAAAAATTAGTCTAAACAACATCTTTATAATAATCCCTTTTAAAGCAAAGACTAGTGAGATTTAAACAGATATCGGACTACACTTCCAGTCAGAAATTATTCATCATGTTTGATTTTAAGTGTTCTTTTTCAGGGTAGAAATATTGGCTGATATGTATCCCATTAATATTTAGCTTAATTTCCTCCAGCGAGTTGTACCTGTACCACATGTTTTCTGGGTATCTGATTACTGTTCTTTGCAGAATTGGTGCAGTTCGTTTAAAGCATGACTTCCAAATCTTTAAAGGGGAGGTATCATGAAAATTGTACTTTTTTGGGCTTTACCTCATATAAAACTTCATGTAAAATAAACCAGGAGTGTTGCTTTGATTCTCTCTTGCATTTTTGAGAAATCATTTAATCTCCATGGCAACCACTCACCTGAGCAAACGTCTGGTTGGACCTAGCTCCGCCCTCAGGGACACAGCTCCTCCTCAGAGCTGCAGTTCCCAAGCTCCTGCCTCATAGAGCAGACATTCTCCATGGCTCAACCAATCAGCTCCTTCAGACTAGCCAGCAGCAATTAGCAAACACCTGCTGAGCTTATTATAGGAGCTACATCTCAGTGAAACGCTGCTTAAAATGTTGTTAAAGGGTTAATAGAGGAGCCTTGTTGTGATGACTTCCTGGAGGCGGAGCTTTAGAAAGAGCAGGAGTTTTTAAAGAGACAGAGGCCCAATTTCTTTTATGGCATATTTTATATGTACAACTTTTTTTTTTTTTTTTTACAACTGAAGGTACTTGAAGTGCTGTAAAATGTCACTATGTGACTGGGAAATTTGTAATACAGCCCTGTTAGGGTTTTAGTTAGGCCATTCTGGAAGCTTAATGCTAGCCTGTTTTAGCCGTTCTGAAACGTGTTTTAGATCATCGTCATGTTAAAAAACCAAACTGTTCAGGTTAAAATCATCTGTCAATTTGAGAACAATTTACAGTTAGTTCTACTCCTTCATTATTCCCATCAACTCAGTGCAATTTACCTCTACTCCATAGCATAATGCTGCTTCCACCGTGCTCAACAGTTGGTTCTGTGTTTTTACATTTAAACGACTTACAGAGAATCCTTCTAACATAGTTTCATCTGATGATAAAAGTTTCTCCAGAGGGAATCTGACTTTTCTCTGTGTGCACAACTGCAAATTTTAGCATCAGTTTCAAGTTGACGCTGGTGCAGACCTCTAATGTCTGCACCTCTCAGACTTTGGTGATGATTGCTCCTGGTTGCTGTAGATGACAATTTTCAAATAAATTATGAAGTTGTTTCATATTTCTAACAAAATAATTAGATTTAAGGTGTGACGTAAACTAGATGTTTGAAATATTGGATGAGAAAAGAAAAGGTCGTAGCAGCTTGATCTCGTTTGATCCTCAGTGAGGTGTGCATCATGCCAGCTCGTCTCCTTATCAGCCGCCGACCTGGTGCGGTCGGGCGGCTGCGTGTGCGTGGGACCAGCAGACCAGGCCAATACCGCGGTAGCAGCTTAGCTAGTCCTGTCTATCAGCTGCAAACTCACTGAACCTGAACACCATCCCTGTCCCCAACGCCCCGGAAACAAACACACACTGAAACCAACAGCAACGGTGTCTTTGAGTGTGTAAGATGTTAGTGTGGCAAATAACGGCAATATTTTATTTGATTTTAGTCTCCAAGATGTAAATTCTTCACATTTAGAGTGGTGATTTTATAAATATCTGCAGCTGTCTTTGAATTTTTGGGATTTTGGACAGATTTGCACCATTTCTCTAACACTTCTTAATTCTTAAAGTCTTCCTCTTCTCTCCCACCCCAACATATTCTGTACATTAAACATTAGTGGAGGGGCAATTAGCAGTTCCCCTTTGCACACCTGGCTGATGCATAATGAATTTAATGCACTCCCCTTCCTCTCTCTGCGCCACACACTGATGTTGATGAAAGGAGGACTTTTGGGAAAAGGGAATTTGTGTTTCTTCGGGTGCATTCACACCGGCCATGTTTAGTCTGCTTTAATCTAATTCGGTTTGTTTGGGGAAATGTGAATACATAAAACTCTGATCCGGACAAATACACTGAACTCTGGTCCGGCTGCAAACCTTAGTCTCAGTTCGGATGAAGTGAACTCTGGTGCGGTTCGAATGTGAATGTGAATGGGAATGGAGACCACTCCAAAAGCAGGAAGCGGACTACAACACAGTGCATTCTGGGTAAATACAACCAAAACAAACGCATGAGTCTAACGCTAGCAGGAGAAAAGACTTGTGGTCTTTTACCAAAGACAAAAGAGAAATCCTACAACCGCTAAGATTTTTTTATTAACATTTTCCGCCAGTTTTTAAGCTCACAACCCAAAGAGATTCCAGCATCTTACATTTTTGTTTCCAGTTTTGCCACTTCAACATTAGTTCATACATATACATTTTGAAGCATCCACACAGCCCCCCAAAACGCCCAGAACCCGGGCTGGGACCCAGACTAATGTTCATTGTCCTCGGAGCGGGGAGTCTTCTGCAGAACAAGCTGCTTCTGTTGTGTTTCTGCTTTTTATCGAGCGCTCTCCCAGCTCTTTGTAGAGCGCGCCTCGCTATAGACCCACCGATGTTTCCTTTCAGCACTGGAGTCTTCAGTTGGTTTTTCTAACTCCTTTCCATTCACCTCCCAGTCAAAAGGCAACGGCGTCCAGCTGGGAGGCCTACAATGGAGCGAGCTGCAGCAGGAGAAAGGAAAGAGTAAAACAGCAAGAGGCAGAGAGGCTCCTGGCTGAAAAAGATGTTGCAGAAACTGTTTCGGTGAAAAATAAGACCTGACGTGTGTCTGTAAATTAAGTTTTCTATTTTCTAAATTCCTCCTTCGCTTCAGTCTGAAAGAAATGTAGAAACATTGGGTCATGCATGAAAATCTAAGGAACATATTGAGAGTTCCTTCACCTTCTTACGTAGTCTCTTGTTCGTCATGCATCTAATTTAACTTTTCAACTACTTAATCAGTTTCTAAACATAAGGAGACATGAACAAAACAAAATCTGGATTAGTTAGAAATAGATACTTAATTACATCTTCACATTAAAGTAACTTAGTTGCTCCTGATGCAAACCTTTTTGGAAAGTTACTCATTTACTGCAGAATTTTTATTTGTTGTAAAAACTGTTAATCAAAGCTATTTTTCCAAACTTGTTTTTAAAGTAATTTTTTAACATGCATATTAAAACTGAATGAATTTACAGAAGATCATTTCAGATTTGATTAGAAGCTGATGATAAAACCAGAGCAGTTTGCTTCAGGAAAACATTTAGAAGTAGAAATTCTGTAAAAATGTGGGTCAATGTTTGTTTTTTTTATTTATGGAAAGTTTTGTTACCAGTCTGAGCTCCAGCAACCAACAGCTTATTAATAAACAAGCTTAAATCTACAGACAGAAATGTGAAGCCGTCAAAATTACCTTTTGAGTTTACAGATCTACATACAGTAGATAGTTTTCAGACAGTTTAATTTTGAATGAACGAGCATCAGGTTCTGACAAATGATTAGTATCACTGAAGAAAACAGTGGGAAGATTAAGAGGAAAAAGACGATTATCTTACTGAAGCATGAAGCAAACTCAACGTGGATGAGATTCATCACAGGTTTCTGGTGCAATTTGGAGAAATTACTAACACAGAGACTCTGTTCAGGGCCTTTAGCTATGAATCTGCTGCTTCAGCCATTTTCTTGGTCCAGATTTATCGTGTTTGGCTTCTTCAGGTTTAGAATTAAGATGCATATCTTTTACATTATTGTACAATAATAATTGGACAAAACATGACATGATTGTTGTGATTGCAGACGTTTCTGTTGGATATATATTCGATTTAGTATCACATATGGAAGTGGCACAGATTGAATTTTTTGGGTGAAAATATTGAAATCGGGCCGTTAAAAAAGTTGCATATAGCTTACATTTGTAAACAAAGCCTTTGTTTCACTTAGAAAACAGTTAAATTTGCAGCAGTTCATGGTTAAAAATGTTGAAAATGCTCACAACTCACATCTGGAATGACGTCACTAAAAAGTTTCAAGTTTTCAGGATAACATCGTCTCAGATGTGAGATTTCCAGGTTAACCATAAACAATTGGTTTTTCTTCTGTTTAGCACTAAAAATAAATTAGCCTTCGAAACTTACAGTTTTATCTACAAAAGTAAAGAACAATAAGTGTGTAACTGAAGCTGCCTTTTATAAATACAGCAGCCATATTGGATTTAGAAGTTAAGAAACATCCAACAGCGGGGTTTAAATAAAAATCATCGTTGCTGCAGACCTACAGTGAAGATTTGCTCAGGTTGGAAGATTAATTGTTATCTTCAGAAAACTTAGACTTGGTTTTTATCAGCGGAGGGAGTGTGTTCTCTGCTCTCATGAAAAGTTCACACCATCTGAGACAAAATGAAAAGAGGAGAGTGCAGAGAAGAACAACAGACTGTGTGGTGGGGTTTTAATGTATCTGTGGACATTAAGCAGGTTCAAAACCAAACTTGTTCTGTCTGGGTGAAATGAGGATTTTGAACCCCTGTGGAAACTCAGAAACAACCCAGCTAAACTTTAAAAAACTAAAGAAAAGAATGTATTCTTTCTCAAAAGTTATGGTAAAAGTTTTTCGCTGCTACAAAGTAATATATTTCCTGCTTATTTTGAACATAGCTTTGGCATTGTAGCACAGCTAGCTTCTGCAAGAGGTGTGAAGTATACTTGTTTTTTTATTGCTTGATGGCAGCTGTTGCCTCTACTGTGGTTCAATCAGTTATTATGTTGAAGGTAAATTACTTTTTCACACATGATCAGGTCGAATTTGGTTTTTATCTTTAATGAATGAAACCATGATTTGAAAACGGACTTTTTGGTTTCTGCTCAGCATAAAACAAATTTGATATGTGCAGTATCTCCTCCATATTTTTTGATTATTTGAGACATTTTTTGATTGATGTTTGGAGGATAACAGTAGCTGCTTCATTACAAAAATGTGCAAAAAAATTGTCGATGTTCTGCTAAAGTAAAAAAAAAATCACAATTTCACAATTGCAGTTTCTTCATTTAACAAGAAATCACACGTGAATAAGTTTGTTCACGACACAAGTCAGTAAAAATTATGCTACGCTGTCGTCCTCCTACCACTTCCTGTCGACTTCTTCATCTTTTCCACCAGTAGTAACGTCCGGTTGTCGATCATGTGACTTTTGACGTCTGGAAATGTTTCCATCGTAGTTTTGTGAAATATATGAGTTTTGATAACCACCTCATCCTAGTGGCAAAACTTTTAATGAAAACAAGAATTTTTCAAAATTGACATGTTTCCATTAAGCAAATTTATTTTTGAAAAAATGACAAATTGCCAAACTTTACTTCTAATGGAAGCACAGCTCCTGCTAAATACATGCATAATCTCTCTGTTCTCTAATTGTAGACATCAGCATGGAGAACAAGCGAGTTTAACTAAACCTGGTTGGTGCTCGTGCTCCAATGCCTGCAGGGAAGGATTAAAAAATTATAAGCAGTGTGAAAAGGCTTTTAGTCTCTTTCTCCTTCATTATCTGTGACTGAGCAACAATCAGTCTCCACTGAAGGATTTCAAGGTTTATCTGCATTTTATGACAGAATATTGATGATATTGTTTTCCTAAGAGGAAGCTCACAAACAAGCTGAAACAGTTTGAGTGTTTCTTTTAAAAAAAAAACGATTTAAAAATAGAAAGTATGGCAGCATATTTGATTATAAGACTGGTGGAGAATAATAAAGCAAACAACGAGGCACGCTCCGAGCGCACACTCGCTGTGCTGTGTGTATATTTTCCTCGTTTCTCCCAGAAGGAGCATGACGAGCGAGTTAATCTGTCCGCCAGCGACACAAAGCTGTTTATTTCCCTTTTTTCCTCTCCGACGGTCCCTTTCTCTCTCTCTGTCTCACCGCCCTTAAAGCCTAATCAAGTTTGTATCAAGCTAAATAATGCCTTAGCGTGAAATTGGTGTCTTCAGTCAAAAAGCACTCCTGAGCCTGCGCTACAAGAGAAAGCAATTATGTTCCCCTCCAACCCTCGCTGCCCTCGTTGTTCATGTTCTGCATATGTGTGCGCGATCTGCTGCAGCTGAGGTGTTCTGACAGTGAGCTCTGGGCCCAGTCTGTACTGGTGGATGCAGGCGGTGTTTACTGGGAGGTGGGGGTGTCTTCTAGTTCAGTTATTTCTGGAGGCTTCCCCAGAGTGGAGGTGCTCCAGAGGAATGCTTTCCTCCTCCTCCTGCTGCCCTCTCTTTTCTTTCTGTGCCCTGCTTCACCTCTCCTCCTGTCTCACATGTGTGCTCTTCTTCACCTTCTTCACATTTATTTCAAACACATGGATCAATACAAAGACAATAGAAGAAGAACTGAAAATAAAAGGACTTAAAACGTTGTTTTATCTCATGAAGGCTGTTTCAAAAAGCACCAAAAACAAATGTTCAGTTCAGATTAAAGTACATGTGCACCGCCACGACCAAATAACAGTTCAGAATGATTTATTTTCTTAAATGTATGTTAAAACAATGTAACACATGAGATAAATATCTATTCCTTGTATTTGAGTACTTACAGTAACCATAATCAGAGTTTGAAATTAATTTCAATATCATGAAATGTTAAAATATACTATTTAAAAAACAACAACACTGTTAATATAATATTTATGTATATTATAGAACTTTTTTATTGCGTTTTTAGCACAGACGTTTCTGTGTTTTGTGGGTTTTTTACACTTTAATCCTTTTAAACCCTGTAAAAACCACATTGTTCATGTTTAATTAGTTCGGAAACGATTTATTGTGATGAATCGATTATTGAAATAATTGTCAACTAATTTAGTAATCGACTAATTGTTAACTCCACTCAAAAATGTAATTTGGTGAAAGAAAATCATAATTAGAGCAGGAATTAAGACAAAACTATACAAAAAATACACTTTACATTTTAGACACAAAAGAACAACAACAAACTCCTTAAGTTGCAGTTTCGGCTTCACCTGGTTCAAATTCTCGAAAGGAATGCTATTTTTTTATTTTAGGAAATAAAATGATTATTTTCTCATTTAAAAAATTGATCTGTTGTTTATTTATTTGCATCGTTTAATGTATTAGAATAATTGATAGAATAATCAATCACTAAAATAATTGAAGTTGCAGTTCTAGTTAAAACCCTGGATTTGTTGTTGAATGAACTCTTTTTATCATGGTTGTATTCCAGACCACAATGTATTTGGTATTTGATATTTGTGTCGTTCTTCCCTCCTCTTTCTCTTTCACTTTCATTTTTTTCCAACTCCTCTGTCGTTTTTAACCTTCTTGTTCTAAGTTTAGCCCTCCGCCTCATTTCCTTCCCCCTCCCCTACCTGTTTCTCCTGTGATCGATTTCTCTTCCCGCCTCTCTCTCTCTCTGACAGACAGAAAAACAAATGTCAGATCAGAGAGGCTCTTTAAACTCAAGCTGTGTTGTTTGGCCCTGAACATCAACTCTGTGCTCATCTGATTGTAAGCGTGTGTGAGAGAGAGAAATGAGTGCTGTACTCCATAGATTTGTTCTGTGTTGGAGCGCTTTCTGCATTTATAAAGCTTTGTAAATACTCACTATTTATTTAGTTCGGTTCAGACAACAGATGGAGCTGAAAGAATCCAACCCTTCAGCAAAATAAAAGCCTTTTTCTATGTTTTAATTTCTTTCAGTTCAACACAATTTATCACCACTGACCTCCTAACTTTCTTCTCTGCACCTTCTTGTCTATCTGGCCAATTTAAACTCTAAATTAATGTGAATTTTATTCGTGCCAATAATAAAATGTAACAGCAGTTAAAGATTTATTCCAATTTAACATACAGCCACAGAATCTGTATTCTGTGGCTGCAAACAAAAGTTCTTCAGTGTAACTGCTTTTGATTAAATAGTTGACTTTATTAACGTTGCAGTTGTAAAACACATCAGGTATTTATCTTGTTAAGTTTATAGATGGTTCTAAATGTGTCTGTTCAATATAAAACGGTTGTAAAAGTACACAGGACCACAAACATTCAGCAACTTTTATTAACATCCAGACCTTTTATACACTTCCTTATTAATTAAACTTAACTAAATGCAGAGATGTTTTTGAGGATGGATTGACTCATTTCCTCATCTTGTTCCTTAGAATAAACTTTTTTGTTTTGTTTTAGCAGACCAAGAAAGAGAAAATGGATTGACTCCAGAATTAAGGCATTATGTGTCTTTTGCTTATTGATCCAAAAATGCAAAACCCTTTTTATTTTCCAGGCTTACAATTTACTGATCCCATTTCTAGAATGTTGGATTTTCAGTTTTAAGCAGGGAAAAAAAACAAAAACATTGTTTGTAGCTAAATTGGTTAATTACTTTATAAACCTATTAACCTACTTCATGTTGTCAGACAGGTTCTGCTTAGGTCATTTCTTGGTCACTCAGATCTGGCAGGATTTAGCTTTTAAATCACAGTTAGTTGTTTTACTTAAATGGACCTACATTTGCATTTTTTTTTATACATTTTTTTGTTATATAATGGATTTTTTTTTTACAATGGCTGCTAGAAAAGACAAGTGTTTTGCTGTTGGCTTACTGTACAGAAACCACTTGCTGCATTCTTGTTGGTTGTGCAGGAGGCTCCACTTCTACTTTTCAAAGGTGTATTGTTGTGTAATTGTGCATGTGTTTGCAGCCATTTTCACATGTGAGTTCAAACGCTGAGTTGAGGGTTGCTGGCAGCAGCTTATTTGAATTTAAAGTGACAAGAGGCTGTAAGACAGAACTGACCAGACTAAAATCTAATTATCTAAGAATGTGCAAAAAATATAATGGTGATGTTTTGTATAGGCCATGTTCAAAGAAGCATAATAGGTCAGCATTAATAAGTAAAAACGCTGTTGTTTGTGCTTCCTTTGGTTGCTTTATTTGATTAAAATTTGATGGACTATGTAAAGGATTTAAATGTGACAGAAAAACAAAACCAGAAGAAATCTGTAAAGGGTGGAAACTGTAAGTTGTACAACCGAGTCTCTCTGGCAGACTGAAGGTGACAACCAAACCAACTTTGCCGTCGCAGCTGGAGACAGAATCAGATAGCGCAAACATTTTGGGTCAAATCAGAGGAAAAGGGAAGAGACTCGAGATAAGAGAGGCAGCGGAAAGGGAAAAGATAGCGAGGGCGACGGAGCTTGTCCGCCAGGCTTTCTGTGCTTGTTTGTCTTCCTCTCTGCCATCCATCCAAGCCCGCTGCTAACTCTGTCCCCCAACTCGCTCACAATGTCACAGGCAAAAGCAGACATGGACGAACACTCGCCCAGTCCCAAATCTCTGAGTGGCCTGGTGTTTCTGGCCCGTGACACAGTGTTGGGGATGTTTTTTGTGTTTTAAGGCTGTTTTGTGCAGAGTGCAGGCAGGCAGAGAGAGCAGTTTCACTGCTGATAAAAGTATTTGGTTAATCAGCTTCTGTCCCCGTCCCCTGAGTTGATCTGTTTGCGTGTGTGTGTGTGTTTGACACAAGCCATTGAAGTTTGTGATGTTGGGATGGAGATGTAGAGGGGGGGGGCGTGCTGGTGGTCCCTGAGGGCTGGCTGGGGATGGAGATTGGCATCAGCTCCAGGCCAGTAGCATCACAAAGTCGCTCCGGAGGGATGTGAGGGCCAGCCAATGAGAGAGTCCTTCTGGATCCAGGAGGGAGCGCTGGTCTGGGTGGAGGATATGGGGGAGGAAACGGGTTGTAGAGGGGACACAGGGAGCAGAAACAGAGATGGGGGAGACAGACAGATAAAGAGGGAGAGAGTGTCAGATGACAATTAGCCTCTTGACTCCCGTCCAACACCGGTTGTCAATCAGCACGGCCCTCTGGGAGGAGAGCCCGCCTGTCATTGGCTACCCTGGCCCAAAGTCCCGCCTCCTTGGGCTGCCTGGCCGGCGGAAGATTGGCCGCGCTGACCCGTTCGTCAAATAGATGTGGGAATAACCGGAACCGCGGGCTGCTTTGGGAATATATGGCCCTGATACTGTGGGTGCAGGCTGTTTAGATGGAAAAAAGACAAAGGATTTCCTTCACTCTGCTTTGTTGGAGGTAAAACAAAGATTGTAGCGAGCTAATGTGTGCTATAAGTAGACCTGTCGCGATAATCAATAAATCAATTAATGACATGATAAATTAAAAAGAGCTCAATAATTTCCATTAGTGTGATTTATTGTTTTTCTTTTTTCTCTCTTTCTACCAAAAACTGGATCTTCAGTTTGGTCCTCTGGTCTCAACTAGCGCGTTTTTCTGAAGGACAGTGTTTTTTACAGACTCCAGAATTAATTTTATTTGTTAATTCTGTTGCTTTGTTTATTTATTTGCATAACAGTTCCACTGTTAAATGTTCATTAGAATTTGTTGATCTTTGTGAATGTGTTCTTGTATTATTTTGCCATTACCATTATATTACTGGAAAATGGTCTCAAAACAACAATATCATAATTTATCATAATAAAGTCTGGGATAATTTATTGTCCAGCAAAATTAACTGGAAATAAACATAAATCAGTGACTTGCTGTGGTTGATAGGGGTTGAAATCTCAAGCAGTTAAAGCTGCAGAATGTAACTTTTACAAAGAAACACATATTTGTTAAAATTATCATTATGTCGTGACAGTGTAACATAAGAAAATGCACCGCTCCGGATCAAAAACAACCAATCAGAGCCAGGAGGAGGGTCTTAGCGTTGTCAATCACTCTCATGCTCACCCTCTAACCGATGCTCTGTGCTACCCTACAGTTGGGTCACTGTAACTTAGCATGCAACAGATGCTAAGGCTAGTTAGCATAGGACGGTGGAGAAATGGTTTGTTTATGATTCGCACATTCAGCAGCATATACGAGCATGATTGACAGCTCTGATTGGTTGTTTTTGACTGGGACCAGCGCATTTTTGCAGACTGCTATAGTAGCTCAGGGAGGAGGTGGAAGAGCTTAATTTTTTCTGCCTCATACTGAAATGTCACGATGTGGAAAAACATATTTTTTGCAAATGTTACATACTGTAGCTTTAAGAGACGACGAAAGGAAAACTAGAAATGAGGTGTGTTGGAGTAAACAGTGGAAATGGGTTAAAAACACAGGAGGAAAATGGGAGCGACAAGGAAGGCTGGGCTGCTTTGCTTTGCAGGAGCGTGAGCAGATAATTAATGACAACAACAACTGTGTAAATATTTGTACATGAGAACCTGGTGATGATGATGCAGAGCCATGCTGTAGCAGTGCTTCACCGTCTGATCGTCTGTGATGAACTGGGAAAATATGGAGCATGAAAAAAACTCCAACCATCATGAACCAGAATTTATTACAACGGATGAAGCTTGTTACTCCAGTTTGTCTAAAAGCAGCGTGAAGCATGGCCTGAATCTAGTGAAAGGTTCGTTAGGCCTCTGCAGAGCTCAGTGACTGGATGCTGATGAGGAAATTCAGCCGTTCCAGGAACCCCTGCTCTAGATCATCCAGTTTTCTGGGCTTCCTCGGATGGTTTCTTTTCCTCAGCTTCAGAGGTTTTCTGTAGCGTTTTGGTCTGAGGACTGAGATTGTCTAGGAAAAGGTGAATTTTGTGTCTGTTGAACCATTAATGGCTGAAAAGAAACAGAATTCACCAGATTTAGACTGCGTTCACACTGCAGCCTGAAGTGGCCCAAATCCCATCTTTTTGTCTTAATGCCACCCGTATCTGATCTTTTTAATGCAACCTGAATTTGTATCTGACCTTAATGTCATTGATACTCCACAAACGTCACTATTCTGCGTCACAGAGCCCAACTTATAGAGAGAACAAGGCCCACAGGATCCTGGACCCTCCACTGTACGCGGGACTTGGTTTCACATCTGGAGTGTTTGTTGCTGGAAAGCTCAATTTTACTCTCATCTCATTCCTCCTGCAGTTCAGAAGATGAAAACATTCATAAAAAAAGCATCAGGAAGCCATATTTGTGTTGGGTTTCAAATCCTCTTGTTCTGATGTTTTGGTAATCAATCAATCAATCAATCAATCAAGTTTATTAGTATATTAATGTAGCAACAAGTCATCATCAAAACACAAAAAATCAACAAGTGAAACATCACAGTTTTCCGTCATTTCACATCAAAATGTTGGTCGGTGTTTCATTTATTATGGGTCAGTAACTCTAAGCAGCTGGTTTTTAGTCAGGTTTTAAAGAACTCGGTGTTTTGACGGTTTTGGAGTTTTCTGGAAGTTTGTTCTAGATTTGTGGTGCATAGAAGCTGAAAGCTGCTTCTCCATGTTGGGTTCTGTATACAGAGCAGAACCAGAAGACCTGAGAGGTTCTGGAAGATTGATTCAACAGCAGCAGATCTTTAATGCATCATTATGTTAAACCATTTATAAACTAACAATATTTTAACATCTAGTTAAAATATTGACTAGATGTCAGTGGAAGGACTGTAGAACTGGGTGATGTGGTCTATCTTCCTGTTTTTAGTCAGAACTCCAGCAGCAGCGTTCTGGATCAGCTGCAGCTGGAGGATTGATTTTTTTTATTTTGTTTTGGCAGACCTATGAAGACGCTGCTGCAGTAATCTATGCGACTAAAGATAAAGGCATGGATGAGTTTCTGTAGATCTTGCAGAGACATTAGTCCTCTAATATCTCTGCTCTGGTTTCACTCCAGGCTCCTGCCTGCTGTTGACCGACAGACCCTGGTTTTGGTAAATTCTCATTTGCATCTCAGGTTCGATTTGCATGTAAATGTGTGTTTTGTCGCTGTGGACAACCTGGTATAATTGTGTGCTTAATGAAGCGTAGCATCTCATTACAACAGAGACAGGAGTGGCTGTTGTTTGGTGCTGTAGCTGCTGTAATGCAGAGGTTAGTGCTGGAGTGTGTTCCTCTGCTTGTGTGATGCATGTTTTTGCATCCGATTACTCGGTTCTCAAGAAGAAGCAGGCACTAAAAACCCAGGTCACCTTACGGGAGAAAAATAACAAGATCAGACATCAATAAATGAACTGTGAACATACAAATCCAGTTTATTGACTTGGTTCATTACAAAATAATGCAAATAATGTTTAGAGCAAAATTAAGTTTATGAATCCAGAGATTATTTGTGAATTTACAAAACATCAATCAGTCTTATAGATAAAAATCAGGTATTTTGCTGTAGTTTGAATTAAATTGTGGATAAATACAAGCAGTGCATTTCATTATGAGTTTTCAAAAAATGATAGAGAGAAAATGTCTGATGGTTACAAGAACAAATAACTTCAAATTGTGTATGTTTCTGTTTCAGTTAAATATTTAAACATTTATTGAAAAAGAAACGAATATTCAGCTAATTTCTACTAGAGTTGGACAATAAATCAATGGCAGTACATATTGATGCATGATCAATATCCATATGTTTGATAGAATTTTCACTGAACTCTGATTCAGAACCGCACGGCATTCTGGGGGATGTAGGCAGAGGAAAAACCTGTCATGGCAGCCACCTTTATTTGGAAGGAGTAACGTTCTGCAGGGAGTCAATTCAAGTTTAAACAATAAATGTTTATCGTTCAAACATAGAAACTAGTTTATTTTTAAATTGAGTTCACTTATTTTAACATTTTAAGTTGAACCACCTCCAGCTGAAACTACAAGGAAGACAAGAAGGAATCCACCTTGTTCTGTAGTGGCCTAGTCAAAACCCAGATGTCAATCTGATAGAGAATTTGTGGGAGGACTTCAAAAGAGCTGATCAACCTGAACTTTAGCAGTTTAGCAGGAAGAATGGAAGAAACCTAAATACCAACTAGAAAAAGGTGAATATTTATGCTACTTTATTTACTTTAAGTACTCTTATTTAGTTGTCAGTATTTTTGTATAAAGCATGAAATAATATTCATTTCTTTTTCAATAAGTGTTAATATATCAATGTTTGATCTGAGCTCTGAAAGAGGAAGTAATTTATTTGCACTAAAACAAAACTTGATCTTGTTTTCATCATTAGAAGCTAAAAGATTTTTTTTCAGTGTGGAAAAGATTCAGATACCTTAATTCACTTTGACATTAAATATTGTTTATTTGTGAAAATAAAAAGCCAGATTTTGTTGATGGTGCTTGAGTTACAAAAGCAATAAAACGGTAAAACATCCAAGGTGGAGAGTAGTTTTTCTAACTAGTTAGGAAGCATCCAGAGGTGTAACATCTGCATCAAGCCGGGAGCTTTTTTCAACATTTTCCATACTTAATGAAACATGCTTCATGTTCTGTCTTCTGTGTAAATCAGTGTCTTCTTTCATGCAATGACGGCATTTTATCTGCAGAAAATCCTCGTCCTGCTGTGCCAAAAAGTCCAGAGATTTCTTGATTTAATGTGAGAAGACTCTCTGGACATCACTCCTACGTGCAACTAAAAACGGAAATCTATTAATTGACCCGTTTCTGCAGGTGTTCAGGAGGAAATGAAAGGAGTGGAGTATAAACGTGTTGCTTTTGGTGTAAAAATCAGAGTTACTGGTGTTGTTGGGTTGTTAATTGTTTTCTTGTGCCAGTTTTAAATTTCCAAAGGAAGGATTTCTTCTTGTTAGTGTAAAGATATTAATTGGACTTTTTTTCTTTTTACCTCTCCCACTCATTCTTCCTCTCAGATGTTAATAATCAGATGCAGATTTCTGCTCCCTCCTCTTCCCTCCCTGCACATAGTTGCACATGTGCTGCACAAACTCTAACGGTTCACGATGTGCGAGTCTCCAAGGAAGACACAGTCTAAATAAAGCTGTGTGTGTGTGTGTGTGTGTGTGTGTGTGTGTGTGTGTGTGTGTGTGTGTGTGTGTGTGTGTGTGTGTGTGTGTGTGTGTGTGTGTGTGTGTGTGTGTGTGTGCTTGGCTAATGAAACACATGTTATTCCCTACAGCCTCATCAGGAAAAACGGGCTTTTATCGGATCCAAAGTTACTCTTCCAATCGCAGCATTTTATTTAAAAAAAAATCCTAAATCATCTTTTTGTTATAGATGCTTCAGTCTGACATTTGTAGCTTTTCTTTGATCTTTAGGTTTGGTAATCAGTCCAGGTCAGGCAGACAGCAATCCGATCCAGGATTTGTGCAGAACTTGAAATTTATTTCTTTTAAATTGATCTTTGGCTGATTTTACTTTGAAAATTTAAGCCAGAGGAAAAGTTTCATTTTGACATTTTTCAGAAATTTTCTATAAAAAAAAGAAATTTCTAACCCTCAAAAGGTGAAAATTTTCAAGGTACAAACTCAGAAAATTTCAGATTAATCTCAAAAATTTTCTAGAATAAAACCTCTGAATTCAAAAGTTGAAAATTTTCGACTTCTGGAAATGTGACAGTTTTTTTTCTTTTCAAGCTCAGAAAGAAGTTTTTGCTCTAGAAAATTTCTGAGATTAATTTAGAAATTTCAGGGTTCTTTTGGCAGAAATTGATTCCTTTTTTTTGCTATCTACAAATATGGCATAATATCATAATATTGTCACAGACTGTATATAAATACAAACCTTTATGGAAATCAGCAAATTTTAGTTTTTAGATTTTGCCAGATTAATTACTGGGTCAGGCCACAGCTTTCATTTCTTCTAAGATATCTTAGTGTTGAAAAGGAGAAAATGCAAATATAAAGTTCTGTTTTGTGCAAAGCGCAATCTGAAAGTATTACAGTAAGAGCAACATAGCTTTAGCTGCAACAGGAATGCTGCCTGCTTCCTAACAGGTACTGAGTCGTTTCAGTAAAAATGCTGGTTGTTCAGTACAGATTTAGCAACTCTGCAGACTGATTTTGTTTTGATTTTGTTCAAAAACAAAAACAAAAAAAAACCCAGTTTGGATCAGAAAATTTTGGCATCAGCAAATATTTAAATTCAGCAAATTTAAATATAGGAAAGCAAAAATCCACACTCAGACCTTTCCTGTTGAATCCCCAAAAATCTGATTTTGTTCTTGTTTATTAAATACATCAGAGCTGAAAATAATTTGGTCTGGATGGGATCAAATGCACTTCAGTTAAAAAAGACAGAGGAAAGGCACAGATGGTTTGATGGATAAACTTGAATCATTGGAAAGAAAATCAGACTACAGAAAACCAGAAATCAGCATCAGAAACAAGCTTGATCTGTACTTTAGGGGGATTCCCTTCCTTCACACACAGCTGACAGCAGCAGCCGGTCAGAGCATCATTACTCCACACAGCATGCAGCCAGAAAGCATCGCTCCCCATAAAAACCTGCAACTCATCCAGGATTGTATTTATTTATCCAGAAAATTACAGGCACTTGTTAAAAAGCTTATAGGGAGCTAATCAGACGTTTCTCCTTACAGAAGTGGAGTTCAGCTCCTGCTGCAGAGTTTATCTTTACGAAGGAACAATCGGCTGATTTATAACTTCTTGTTTTGATCCACATTCTTGGCTCGGCTCTGATGCAAGGTCGGCGGCGGTCCGGGGGGAGTTGTTGCGGACGTGGAGGGAGGTGTTGCTGTTCTGGGAGCGGAGGGAGGGCGGAGGTCAGCGGTGGGAGCGGGAGCAGAGCGGAGGATTTTCAGGGATCAGAAGTGGCCGTGCGTAAGCGGGGAGAGGTGCGACGCTGCGTGCTGGGGAAGGGGGGAAGAGGAAATCCCATTGTGTGCTGACTCCGGCCGTTTCCTGTTTGTGTGCCAGCTGTGCTTCCCTTCTTCCCGTCGTACCCAGGAAGTTGGTATCACATTCCTGTGATCGGCTCAGCGTGTGAACGTGTCGCAGAGATCCCAGGATATCAGAGTTGTCAGCTGGCTTTTTAAACTGTGTCCAGATTATATTTCCTATATTTATTGTGTTTTATTTGTTTTTAGTTTGTCATCAGCTTATTTTCTGAATATTTTAAACGTGAGAAAATCTTGGCGCTTCCTCAGGTTGGAGCCTCTGATGGTTCACCAGAGCCCCATCATTGGCTACGTTCACACAGCAGGCTAAGACGACCCAAATCCGCCTGTTTCCCTCAAACACAAGCCATTTCCGATCTTTTCACCCCCTCAAAGAAAACTTATTTGTGTCTCTAAACAGGCCCGTTTGTTTTCAGGCATCAATCCGATTGTTTTCAAAGTGTCTGCAGTCTGGAGTGTCGGATTTTATCTGGTTTTTATGTCATTGATGTAAGACATGCGTCATAATTCTGCACCGGAAGAAGCCAGACGGTAAATCTAAACGTAAACAATGGCTGAAAATTATAACTATGAAATTATGAAGAAGTCTTTTTCACTGAAGTGCATCACGACACAATCCCGCCACTCTTGTTACCAACAAACATGGAGACAGAGCTCTGCTGTGTGGCATCAGATTTCTTCCTCAGCGCATGCGGGTAGTAAACCGTTCACACAAAAATCTTATTGCTGTTTTCTTTAATAACCAGGCAAAAAAAATTGTATTTCTGAAAAGAAAAAAAAAAAAAAAAAAAAAAAAAAAAAATATATATATATATATATATATATATATATATATCAGAATTGAGCCTCCAAACCTGCTGTGTGAACTTTAGTTTCTGTCTCTGAAGGTGGCATCTTTCCCATTTTGAGGAATAACTGTACCTGCCCGAAGAACATTAAACATGAAGAATGTTTTTATGTCTGTCGCTACATGGGGTCAGAGGTCACTTTACTCATGCTGCACAGTTTAGTACATGCAAATATAGTTTACAGTTTATAAACACTTTAAAGATCATTTTGCTTTGGAGCTTTAAGGAAGTCGTCCTCTTTTCAAGGTGCAACCAGGAAGTAAACAGCTGAAAGTTCTCCAAAAATAAAACTCCATGCAGTTTAAAGCTATGAATCAAACAGATCAATAAAAACACTGACCACATGTAATGTTTCATGTTTCTGCTGAACTGTCCTGTTTAATAAAATTCATATCCTTCATGTTGGTTATTATCTTTGAAAATGCAAGTTGTTGTATGCAAGTCATAAAGTTTCCGTCTTCTTTGTGTCTCTGCTGTTTTCCCCTCAGCGGTGGAAGAAGGAGAACCGTCGGAAGGAGGAGGGACGTGGGATGAATCCGCCGTCCAGACAGGTCAGTTTTTATGACCTGAAAGCACTTTAATAAACTTCCAGAGACTCTTTTTGATCCACACCAGGAGATAAACTCCTGCTGGGAAAGATTTGTGAACAAACATGAAGGATGAAGGGACTTTTAAAAAGTGTTAGATGAAGGAGATGGATGTAGAGGAGAAACGAGGAGATTTATGAAGAGATGGAGGGAGGAGCGAGAGATTTTCTCTCTGTCTGATATCTGGGGAAGAAGTTTCAGAGATGGATGAGCTTTTCTTTTTTTGCTTGTTCCTCAGTAAGATCTTCTCCAAGTCTGTCTGTCGCTTCCTTCTTGCTTCTGCCGCCAAGTGGAAACTTGCATGCATTTATGTTTCAACATTAGCCTTTTTTTTTTACAAGGAAAAAAAAAATCAAAAACTGAATTTTTCCCCACATCTGCTTATAAGCATCTGCAGTAACAATTGCTTAAATCATATCTTCCACAAAATCACAAAAGAAGAAATAGTTGCTTAAATTTACTCAGTAATTTTTACCTGAGTGACTTTATGATGAAGTGTTGCTACTCTTATTTGACTTTCACTGACTGCAAAAGAAACTTGTTTTAACCAAACAGACCCACATCCGCTGCTTTTATTAATAAGTTTATCATAAGTTTTATATTGACAGAAATTGATTTGAAAAAATAATTTTGCCTGATTTTGTTATTTATATGAATAATTTTCAGTTTGGTTTATAAAACACCAAAATTGACCAGGGCGATACAAAACATGTTTGCATTTTTTCCACAAATTCTTTCTTATTAATGATAAAAATACGCAGTTTAGTTCTGCGTATTTTGAGATGTTTCCGGGTGTCTTGTCACTTTAAATGCAAATGAGCTGCTGCTGACCAGGACCCATAGCTCAACGTTTACACTCACACTGATTGC